>NW_028257255.1:0-39079 GCF_035046125.1 Drosophila serrata | reverse complement strand
TTTTTATGTTTTTTTCAAATTTCGGAAAAAAATGCAAACATTTATTTTGCCACTAGACATGGCTAAATCGATTCAGCTGTTCATTCTGAACAATAATATATATGATTTATAGGGTCGGAAATGATTCCTTCATTGTGTTTTAAGCTTCTGATTAATACTAAGACCCAGCAAAAAGGTATAAAAGCCGGCAATTTTTGTAAAAATTCTGTGTTTTGCAAACATCATAATTATGCCAATAATGCGTTAAATTCAATTCGGAAAGGTGTTCTGTGCTAATTTTTATAGCGCTTACAAATCTGCATACTGCGTTTGTTGATGCTGTTAAAAGCTTCGGACTGAAATTATAATAACCAGAAAAAAGGTATAAAAACAGGCAATTTTTGTAAAAATTTAGTGTTTTGCAAACAGCATAACTAAGCCAAAAATGCGTTAATTTCAATTCGGAAAGCTGTTCTGTGCTAATTTTTAAAGCGCTAACAAATCTGCATACTGCGTTTTGAAATTTAAAAAATTCAATTTTTGGTCGAATTTAGCAAATTTTAATGATGTAACCCCTTATGTTTTTTTCAAATTTCGGAAAAAAATGCAAACATTTATTTTGCCACTAGACATGGCTAAATCGATTCAGCTGTTCATTCTGAACAATAATATATATGATTTATAGGGTCGGAAATGATTCCTTCATTGTGTTTTAAGCTTCTGATTAATACTAAGA
Source organism: Drosophila serrata (assembly GCF_035046125.1). Lineage (NCBI taxonomy): Eukaryota > Metazoa > Arthropoda > Insecta > Diptera > Drosophilidae > Drosophila > Drosophila serrata. The sequence goes on along the minus strand of NW_028257255.1, from coordinate 38,364 downwards.
CCCAGCAAAAAGGTATAAAAGCCGGCAATTTTTGTAAAAATTCTGTGTTTTGCAAACATCATAATTATGCCAATAATGCGTTAAATTCAATTCGGAACGCTGTTCTGTGCTAATTTTTATAGCGCTTACAAATCTGCATACTGCGTTTGTTGATGCTGTTAAAAGCTTCGGACTGAAATTATAATAACCAGAAAAAAGGTATAAAAACAGGCAATTTTTGTAAAAATTTAGTGTTTTGCAAACAGCATAACTAAGCCAAAAATGCGTTAATTTCAATTCGGAAAGCTGTTCTGTGTTAGTCTTTATAGCGCTAACAAATCTGCATACTGCGTTTTAAAATTTAAAAAATTAAATTTTTGGTCGAATTTAGCAAATTTTAATGATGTAACCCCTTATGTTTTTTTCAAATTTCGGAAAAAAATGCAAACATTTATTTTGCCACTAGACATGGCTAGATCGATTCAGCTGTTCATTCTGAACAATAATATATATGATTTATAGGGTCGGAAATGATTCCTTCATTGTGTTTTAAGCTTCTGATTAATACTAAGACCCAGCAAAAAGGTATAAAAGCCGGCAATTTTTGTAAAAATGCAGTGTTTTGCAAACATCATAATTATGCCAATAATGCGTTAATTTCAATTCGGAAAGCTTTTCTGTGTTAGTCTTTATAGCGCTAACAAATCTGCATACTGCGTTTTGAAATTTAAAAAAATTCAATTTTTGGTCGAATTTAGCAAATTTTAATGAATTTTTATGTTTTTTTTTTCAAATTTCGGAAAAAAATGCAAACATTTATTTTGCCACTAGACATGGCTAAATCGATTCAGCTGTTCATTCTGAACAATAAAATATTTGATTTATAGGGTCGGAAATGATTCCTTCATTGTGTTTTAAGCTTCTGATTAATACTAAGACCCAGCAAAAAGGTATAAAAGCCGGCAATTTTTGTAAAAATGCAGTGTTTTGCAAACATCATAATTATGCCAATAATGCGTTAATTTCAATTCGGAAAGCTTTTCTGTGTTAGTCTTTATAGCGCTAACAAATCTGCATACTGCGTTTTGAAATTTAAAAAAATTCAATTTTTGGTCGAATTTAGCAAATTTTAATGAATTTTTATGTTTTTTTCAAATTTCGGAAAAAAATGCAAACATTTATTTTGCCACTAGACATGGCTAAATCGATTCAGCTGTTCATTCTGAACAATAATATATATGATTTATAGGGTCGGAAATGATTCCTTCATTGTGTTTTAAGCTTCTGATTAATACTAAGACCCAGCAAAAAGGTATAAAAGCCGGCAATTTTTGTAAAAATTCTGTGTTTTGCAAACATCATAATTATGCCAATAATGCGTTAAATTCAATTCGGAACGGTGTTCTGTGCTAATTTTTATAGCGCTTACAAATCTGCATACTGCGTTTGTTGATGCTGTTAAAAGCTTCGGACTGAAATTATAATAACCAGAAAAAAGGTATAAAAACAGGCAATTTTTGTAAAAATTTAGTGTTTTGCAAACATCATAATTATGCCAATAAAGCGTTAATTTCAATTCGGAAAGCTTTTCTGTGCTAGTCTTTATAGCGCTAACAAATCTGCATACTGCGTTTTGAAATTTAAAAAATTCAATTTTTGGTCGAATTTAGCAAATTTTAATGATGTAACCCCTTATGTTTTTTTCAAATTTCGGAAAAAAATGCAAACATTTATTTTGCCACTAGACATGGCTAGATCGATTCAGTTGTTCATTCTGAACAATAAAATATTTGATTTATAGGGTCGGAAATGATTCCTTCATTGTGTTTTAAGCTTCTGATTAATACTAAGACCCAGCAAAAAGGTATAAAAGCCGGCAATTTTTGTAAAAATTCTGTGTTTTGCAAACATCATAATTATGCCAATAATGCGTTAAATTCAATTCGGAACGGTGTTCTGTGCTAATTTTTATAGCGCTTACAAATCTGCATACTGCGTTTGTTGATGCTGTTAAAAGCTTCGGACTGAAATTATAATAACCAGAAAAAAGGTATAAAAACAGGCAATTTTTGTAAAAATTTAGTGTTTTGCAAACAGCATAACTAAGCCAAAAATGCGTTAATTTCAATTCGGAAAGCTGTTCTGTGCTAATTTTTAAAGCGCTAACAAATCTGCATACTGCGTTTTGAAATTTAAAAAATTCAATTTTTGGTCGAATTTAGCAAATTTTAATGATGTAACCCCTTATGTTTTTTTCAAATTTCGGAAAAAAATGCAAACATTTATTTTGCCACTAGACATGGCTAAATCGATTCAGCTGTTCATTCTGAACAATAATATATATGATTTATAGGGTCGGAAATGATTCCTTCATTGTGTTTTAAGCTTCTGATTAATACTAAGACCCAGCAAAAAGGTATAAAAGCCGGCAATTTTTGTAAAAATTCTGTGTTTTGCAAACATCATAATTATGCCAATAATGCGTTAAATTCAATTCGGAACGCTGTTCTGTGCTAATTTTTATAGCGCTTACAAATCTGCATACTGCGTTTGTTGATGCTGTTAAAAGCTTCGGACTGAAATTATAATAACCAGAAAAAAGGTATAAAAACAGGCAATTTTTGTAAAAATTTAGTGTTTTGCAAACAGCATAACTAAGCCAAAAATGCGTTAATTTCAATTCGGAAAGCTGTTCTGTGCTAATTTTTATAGCGCTAACAAATCTGCATACTGCGTTTTGAAATTTAAAAAATTCAATTTTTGGTCGAATTTAGCAAATTTTAATGATGTAACCCCTTATGTTTTTTTTCAAATTTCGGAAAAAAATGCAAACATTTATTTTGCCACTAGACATGGCTAGATCGATTCAGTTGTTCATTCTGAACAATAAAATATTTGATTTATAGGGTCGGAAATGATTCCTTCATTGTGTTTTAAGCTTCTGATTAATACTAAGACCCAGCAAAAAGGTATAAAAGCCGGCAATTTTTGTAAAAATGCAGTCTTTTGCAAACATCATAATTATGCCAATAATGCGTTAATTTCAATTCTGAAAGCTGTTCTGTGCTAATTTTTATAGCGCTAACAAATCTGCATACTGCGTTTGTTGATGCTGTTAAAAGCTTCGGACTGAAAATATAATAACCAGAAAAAAGGTATAAAAACAGGCAATTTTTGTAAAAATGCAGTGTTTTTCAAACATCATAATTATGCCAATAAAGCGTTAATTTCAATTCGGAAAGCTTTTCTGTGCTAGTCTTTATAGCGCTAACAAATCTGCATACTGCGTTTTGAAATTTAAAAAATTCAATTTTTGGTCAAATTTAGCAAATTTTAATGATGTAACCCCTTATGTTTTTTTCAAATTTCGGAAAAAAATTCAAACATTTATTTTGCCACTAGACATGGCTAGATCGATTCAGCTGTTCATTCTGAACAATAATATATATGATTTATAGGGTCGGAAATGATTCCTTCATTGTGTTTTAAGCTTCTGATTAATACTAAGACCCAGCAAAAAGGTATAAAAGCCGGCAATTTTTGTAAAAATTCTGTGTTTTGCAAACATCATAATTATGCCAATAATGCGTTAATTTCAATTCGGAAAGCTTTTCTGTGTTAGTCTTTATAGCGCTAACAAATCTGCATACTGCGTTTTGAAATTTAAAAAAATTCAATTTTTGGTCGAATTTAGCAAATTTTAATGAATTTTTATGTTTTTTTCAAATTTCGGAAAAAAATGCAAACATTTATTTTGCCACTAGACATGGCTAAATCGATTCAGCTGTTCATTCTGAACAATAATATATATGATTTATAGGGTCGGAAATGATTCCTTCATTGTGTTTTAAGCTTCTGATTAATACTAAGACCCAGCAAAAAGGTATAAAAGCCGGCAATTTTTGTAAAAATTCTGTGTTTTGCAAACATCATAATTATGCCAATAATGCGTTAAATTCAATTCGGAACGGTGTTCTGTGCTAATTTTTATAGCGCTTACAAATCTGCATACTGCGTTTGTTGATGCTGTTAAAAGCTTCGGACTGAAATTATAATAACCAGAAAAAAGGTATAAAAACAGGCAATTTTTGTAAAAATTTAGTGTTTTGCAAACAGCATAACTAAGCCAAAAATGCGTTAATTTCAATTCGGAAAGCTGTTCTGTGCTAATTTTTAAAGCGCTAACAAATCTGCATACTGCGTTTTGAAATTTAAAAAATTCAATTTTTGGTCGAATTTAGCAAATTTTAATGATGTAACCCCTTATGTTTTTTTCAAATTTCGGAAAAAAATGCAAACATTTATTTTGCCACTAGACATGGCTAAATCGATTCAGCTGTTCATTCTGAACAATAAAATATTTGATTTATAGGATCGGAAATGATTCCTTCATTGTGTTTTAAGCTTCTGATTAATACTAAGACCCAGCAAAAAGGTATAAAAGCCGGCAATTTTTGTAAAAATGCAGTCTTTTGCAAACATCATAATTATGCCAATAATGCGTTAATTTCAATTCGGAAAGCTGTTCTGTGCTAATTTTTATAGCGCTAACAAATCTGCATACTGCGTTTTGAAATTTAAAAAATTCAATTTTTGGTCGAATTTAGCAAATTTTAATGATGTAACCCCTTATGTTTTTTTTTCAAATTTCGGAAAAAAATGCAAACATTTATTTTGCCACTAGACAATTTAAAAAATTCAATTGTTGGTAGAATTTTCAAATTTTAATGATGTAACCCCTTATGTTTTTTTCAAATTTCGGAAATAATGCAAACATTTATTTGGCCACTAGACATGGCTAGATCGATTCAGCTGTTCATTCTGAACAATAATATATATGATTTATAGGATCGGAAATGATTCCTTCATTGTGTTTTAAGCTTCTGATTAATACTAAGACCCAGCAAAAAGGTATAAAAGCCGGCAATTTTTGTAAAAATGCAGTCTTTTGCAAACATCATAATTATGCCAATAATGCGTTAATTTCAATTCGGAAAGCTGTTCTGTGCTAATTTTTATAGCGCTAACAAATCTGCATACTGCGTTTTGAAATTTAAAAAATTCAATTTTTGGTCGAATTTAGCAAATTTTAATGATGTAACCCCTTATGTTTTTTTTTCAAATTTCGGAAAAAAATGCAAACATTTATTTTGCCACTAGACATGGCTAAATCGATTCAGCTGTTCATTCTGAACAATAATATATATGATTTATAGGGTCGGAAATGATTCCTTCATTGTGTTTTAAGCTTCTGATTAATACTAAGACCCAGCAAAAAGGTATAAAAGCCGGCAATTTTTGTAAAAATTCTGTGTTTTGCAAACATCATAATTATGCCAATAATGCGTTAAATTCAATTCGGAACGCTGTTCTGTGCTAATTTTTATAGCGCTTACAAATCTGCATACTGCGTTTGTTGATGCTGTTAAAAGCTTCGGACTGAAATTATAATAACCAGAAAAAAGGTATAAAAACAGGCAATTTTTGTAAAAATTTAGTGTTTTGCAAACAGCATAACTAAGCCAAAAATGCGTTAATTTCAATTCGGAAAGCTGTTCTGTGCTAATTTTTATAGCGCTAACAAATCTGCATACTGCGTTTTGAAATTTAAAAAATTCAATTTTTGGTCGAATTTAGCAAATTTTAATGATGTAACCCCTTATGTTTTTTTCAAATTTCGGAAAAAAATGCAAACATTTATTTTGCCACTAGACATGGCTAAATCGATTCAGCTGTTCATTCTGAACAATAATATATATGATTTATAGGGTCGGAAATGATTCCTTCATTGTGTTTTAAGCTTCTGATTAATACTAAGACCCAGCAAAAAGGTATAAAAGCCGGCAATTTTTGTAAAAATTCTGTGTTTTGCAAACATCATAATTATGCCAATAATGCGTTAAATTCAATTCGGAACGGTGTTCTGTGCTAATTTTTATAGCGCTTACAAATCTGCATACTGCGTTTGTTGATGCTGTTAAAAGCTTCGGACTGAAATTATAATAACCAGAAAAAAGGTATAAAAACAGGCAATTTTTGTAAAAATTTAGTGTTTTGCAAACAGCATAACTAAGCCAAAAATGCGTTAATTTCAATTCGGAAAGCTGTTCTGTGCTAATTTTTAAAGCGCTAACAAATCTGCATACTGCGTTTTGAAATTTAAAAAATTCAATTTTTGGTCGAATTTAGCAAATTTTAATGATGTAACCCCTTATGTTTTTTTCAAATTTCGGAAAAAAATGCAAACATTTATTTTGCCACTAGACATGGCTAAATCGATTCAGCTGTTCATTCTGAACAATAAAATATTTGATTTATAGGATCGGAAATGATTCCTTCATTGTGTTTTAAGCTTCTGATTAATACTAAGACCCAGCAAAAAGGTATAAAAGCCGGCAATTTTTGTAAAAATGCAGTCTTTTGCAAACATCATAATTATGCCAATAATGCGTTAATTTCAATTCGGAAAGCTGTTCTGTGCTAATTTTTATAGCGCTAACAAATCTGCATACTGCGTTTTGAAATTTAAAAAATTCAATTTTTGGTCGAATTTAGCAAATTTTAATTATGTAACCCCTTATGTTTTTTTTTCAAATTTCGGAAAAAAATGCAAACATTTATTTTGCCACTAGACAATTTAAAAAATTCAATTGTTGGTAGAATTTAGCAAATTTTAATGATGTAACCCCTTATGTTTTTTTCAAATTTCGGAAATAATGCAAACATTTATTTGGCCACTAGACATGGCTAGATCGATTCAGCTGTTCATTCTGAATAATAATATATATGATTTATAGGATCGGAAATGATTCCTTCATTGTGTTTTAAGCTTCTGATTAATACTAAGACCCAGCAAAAAGGTATAAAAGCCGGCAATTTTTGTAAAAATGCAGTCTTTTGCAAACATCATAATTATGCCAATAATGCGTTAATTTCAATTCGGAAAGCTGTTCTGTGCTAATTTTTATAGCGCTAACAAATCTGCATACTGCGTTTTGAAATTTAAAAAATTCAATTTTTGGTCGAATTTAGCAAATTTTAATGATGTAACCCCTTATGTTTTTTTTTCAAATTTCGGAAAAAAATGCAAACATTTATTTTGCCACTAGACATGGCTAAATCGATTCAGCTGTTCATTCTGAACAATAATATATATGATTTATAGGGTCGGAAATGATTCCTTCATTGTGTTTTAAGCTTCTGATTAATACTAAGACCCAGCAAAAAGGTATAAAAGCCGGCAATTTTTGTAAAAATTCTGTGTTTTGCAAACATCATAATTATGCCAATAATGCGTTAAATTCAATTCGGAACGCTGTTCTGTGCTAATTTTTATAGCGCTTACAAATCTGCATACTGCGTTTGTTGATGCTGTTAAAAGCTTCGGACTGAAATTATAATAACCAGAAAAAAGGTATAAAAACAGGCAATTTTTGTAAAAATTTAGTGTTTTGCAAACAGCATAACTAAGCCAAAAATGCGTTAATTTCAATTCGGAAAGCTGTTCTGTGCTAATTTTTAAAGCGCTAACAAATCTGCATACTGCGTTTTGAAATTTAAAAAATTCAATTTTTGGTCGAATTTAGCAAATTTTAATGATGTAACCCCTTATGTTTTTTTCAAATTTCGGAAAAAAATGCAAACATTTATTTTGCCACTAGACATGGCTAAATCGATTCAGCTGTTCATTCTGAACAATAATATATATGATTTATAGGGTCGGAAATGATTCCTTCATTGTGTTTTAAGCTTCTGATTAATACTAAGACCCAGCAAAAAGGTATAAAAGCCGGCAATTTTTGTAAAAATTCTGTGTTTTGCAAACATCATAATTATGCCAATAATGCGTTAAATTCAATTCGGAACGCTGTTCTGTGCTAATTTTTATAGCGCTTACAAATCTGCATACTGCGTTTGTTGATGCTGTTAAAAGCTTCGGACTGAAATTATAATAACCAGAAAAAAGGTATAAAAACAGGCAATTTTTGTAAAAATTTAGTGTTTTGCAAACAGCATAACTAAGCCAAAAATGCGTTAATTTCAATTCGGAAAGCTGTTCTGTGCTAATTTTTATAGCGCTAACAAATCTGCATACTGCGTTTTGAAATTTAAAAAATTCAATTTTTGGTCGAATTTAGCAAATTTTAATGATGTAACCCCTTATGTTTTTTTTCAAATTTCGGAAAAAAATGCAAACATTTATTTTGCCACTAGACATGGCTAGATCGATTCAGTTGTTCATTCTGAACAATAAAATATTTGATTTATAGGGTCGGAAATGATTCCTTCATTGTGTTTTAAGCTTCTGATTAATACAAAGACCCAGCAAAAAGGTATAAAAGCCGGCAATTTTTGTAAAAATGCAGTCTTTTGCAAACATCATAATTATGCCAATAATGCGTTAATTTCAATTCTGAAAGCTGTTCTGTGCTAATTTTTATAGCGCTAACAAATCTGCATACTGCGTTTGTTGATGCTGTTAAAAGCTTCGGACTGAAAATATAATAACCAGAAAAAAGGTATAAAAACAGGCAATTTTTGTAAAAATGCAGTGTTTTTCAAACATCATAATTATACCAATAAAGCGTTAATTTCAATTCGGAAAGCTTTTCTGTGCTAGTCTTTATAGCGCTAACAAATCTGCATACTGCGTTTTGAAATTTAAAAAATTCAATTTTTGGTCAAATTTAGCAAATTTTAATGATGTAACCCCTTATGTTTTTTTCAAATTTCGGAAAAAAATTCAAACATTTATTTTGCCACTAGACATGGCTAGATCGATTCAGCTGTTCATTCTGAACAATAATATATATGATTTATAGGGTCGGAAATGATTCCTTCATTGTGTTTTAAGCTTCTGATTAATACTAAGACCCAGCAAAAAGGTATAAAAGCCGGCAATTTTTGTAAAAATTCTGTGTTTTGCAAACATCATAATTATGCCAATAATGCGTTAATTTCAATTCGGAAAGCTTTTCTGTGCTAGTCTTTATAGCGCTAACAAATCTGCATACTGCGTTTTGAAATTTAAAAAAATTCAATTTTTGGTCGAATTTAGCAAATTTTAATGAATTTTTATGTTTTTTTCAAATTTCGGAAAAAAATGCAAACATTTATTTTGCCACTAGACATGGCTAAATCGATTCAGCTGTTCATTCTGAACAATAATATATATGATTTATAGGGTCGGAAATGATTCCTTTATTGTGTTTTAAGCTTCTGATTAATACTAAGACCCAGCAAAAAGGTATAAAAGCCGGCAATTTTTGTAAAAATTCTGTGTTTTGCAAACATCATAATTATGCCAATAATGCGTTAAATTCAATTCGGAACGGTGTTCTGTGCTAATTTTTATAGCGCTTACAAATCTGCATACTGCGTTTGTTGATGCTGTTAAAAGCTTCGGACTGAAATTATAATAACCAGAAAAAAGGTATAAAAACAGGCAATTTTTGTAAAAATTTAGTGTTTTGCAAACAGCATAACTAAGCCAAAAATGCGTTAATTTCAATTCGGAAAGCTGTTCTGTGCTAATTTTTAAAGCGCTAACAAATCTGCATACTGCGTTTTGAAATTTAAAAAATTCAATTTTTGGTCGAATTTAGCAAATTTTAATGATGTAACCCCTTATGTTTTTTTCAAATTTCGGAAAAAAATGCAAACATTTATTTTGCCACTAGACATGGCTAAATCGATTCAGCTGTTCATTCTGAACAATAAAATATTTGATTTATAGGATCGGAAATGATTCCTTCATTGTGTTTTAAGCTTCTGATTAATACTAAGACCCAGCAAAAAGGTATAAAAGCCGGCAATTTTTGTAAAAATGCAGTCTTTTGCAAACATCATAATTATGCCAATAATGCGTTAATTTCAATTCGGAAAGCTGTTCTGTGCTAATTTTTATAGCGCTAACAAATCTGCATACTGCGTTTTGAAATTTAAAAAATTCAATTTTTGGTCGAATTTAGCAAATTTTAATGATGTAACCCCTTATGTTTTTTTTCAAATTTCGGAAAAAAATGCAAACATTTATTTTGCCACTAGACAATTTAAAAAATTCAATTGTTGGTAGAATTTAGCAAATTTTAATGATGTAACCCCTTATGTTTTTTTCAAATTTCGGAAATAATGCAAACATTTATTTGGCCACTAGACATGGCTAGATCGATTCAGCTGTTCATTCTGAATAATAATATATATGATTTATAGGATCGGAAATGATTCCTTCATTGTGTTTTAAGCTTCTGATTAATACTAAGACCCAGCAAAAAGGTATAAAAGCCGGCAATTTTTGTAAAAATGCAGTCTTTTGCAAACATCATAATTATGCCAATAATGCGTTAATTTCAATTCGGAAAGCTGTTCTGTGCTAATTTTTATAGCGCTAACAAATCTGCATACTGCGTTTTGAAATTTAAAAAATTCAATTTTTGGTCGAATTTAGCAAATTTTAATGATGTAACCCCTTATGTTTTTTTTTCAAATTTCGGAAAAAAATGCAAACATTTATTTTGCCACTAGACATGGCTAGATCGATTCAGTTGTTCATTCTGAACAATAAAATATTTGATTTATAGGGTCGGAAATGATTCCTTCATTGTGTTTTAAGCTTCTGATTAATACTAAGACCCAGCAAAAAGGTATAAAAGCCGGCAATTTTTGTAAAAATGCAGTCTTTTGCAAACATCATAATTATGCCAATAATGCGTTAATTTCAATTCTGAAAGCTGTTCTGTGCTAATTTTTATAGCGCTAACAAATCTGCATACTGCGTTTGTTGATGCTGTTAAAAGCTTCGGACTGAAATTATAATAACCAGAAAAAAGGTATAAAAACAGGCAATTTTTGTAAAAATGCAGTGTTTTTCAAACATCATAATTATGCCAATAAAGCGTTAATTTCAATTCGGAAAGCTTTTCTGTGCTAGTCTTTATAGCGCTAACAAATCTGCATACTGCGTTTTGAAATTTAAAAAATTCAATTTTTGGTCGAATTTAGCAAATTTTAATGATGTAACCCCTTATGTTTTTTTCAAATTTCGGAAAAAAATGCAAACATTTATTTTGCCACTAGACATGGCTAGATCGATTCAGTTGTTCATTCTGAACAATAAAATATTTGATTTATAGGGTCGGAAATGATTCCTTCATTGTGTTTTAAGCTTCTGATTAATACTAAGACCCAGCAAAAAGGTATAAAAGCCGGCAATTTTTGTAAAAATTCAGTCTTTTGCAAACATCATAATTATGCCAATAATGCGTTAATTTCAATTCGGAAAGCTGTTCTGTGCTAATTTTTATAGCGCTAACAAATCTGCATACTGCGTTTTGAAATTTAAAAAATTCAATTTTTGGTCGAATTTAGCAAATTTTAATGATGTAACCCCTTATGTTTTTTTTTTCAAATTTCGGAAAAAAATGCAAACATTTATTTTGCCACTAGACATGGCTAGATCGATTCAGTTGTTCATTCTGAACAATAAAATATTTGATTTATAGGGTCGGAAATGATTCCTTCATTGTGTTTTAAGCTTCTGATTAATACAAAGACCCAGCAAAAAGGTATAAAAGCCGGCAATTTTTGTAAAAATGCAGTCTTTTGCAAACATCATAATTATGCCAATAATGCGTTAATTTCAATTCTGAAAGCTGTTCTGTGCTAATTTTTATAGCGCTAACAAATCTGCATACTGCGTTTGTTGATGCTGTTAAAAGCTTCGGACTGAAAATATAATAACCAGAAAAAAGGTATAAAAGCCGGCAATTTTTGTAAAAATGCAGTGTTTTGCAAACATCATAATTATGCCAATAATGCGTTAATTTCAATTCGGAAAGCTTTTCTGTGTTAGTCTTTATAGCGCTAACAAATCTGCATACTGCGTTTTGAAATTTAAAAAAATTCAATTTTTGGTCGAATTTAGCAAATTTTAATGATGTAACCCCTTATGTTTTTTTCAAATTTCGGAAAAAAATGCAAACATTTATTTTGCCACTAGACATGGCTAAATCGATTCAGCTGTTCATTCTGAACAATAATATATATGATTTATAGGGTCGGAAATGATTCCTTCATTGTGTTTTAAGCTTCTGATTAATACTAAGACCCAGCAAAAAGGTATAAAAGCCGGCAATTTTTGTAAAAATCCTGTGTTTTGCAAACATCATAATTATGCCAATAATGCGTTAAATTCGATTCGGAACGCTGTTCTGTGCTAATTTTTATTGCGCTTACAAATCTGCATACTGCGTTTGTTGATGCTGTTAAAAGGTTCGGACTGAAATTATAATAACCAGAAAAAAGGTATAAAAACAGGCAATTTTTGTAAAAATTTAGTGTTTTGAAAACATCATAATTATGCCAATAAAGCGTTAATTTCAATTCGGAAAGCTTTTCTGTGTTAGTCTTTATAGCGCTAACAAATCTGCATACTGCGTTTGTTGATGCAGTTAAAAGCTTCGGACTGAAAATATAATAACCAGAAAAAAGGTATAAAAACAGGCAATTTTTGTAAAAATTCAGTGTTTTGAAAACATCATAATTATGCCAATAAAGCGTTAATTTCAATTCGGAAAGCTTTTCTGTGTTAGTCTTTATAGCGCTAACAAATCTGCATACTGCGTTTGTTGATGCAGTTAAAAGCTTCGGACTGAAAATATAATAACCAGAAAAAAGGTATAAAAGCCGGCAATTTTTGTAAAAATTCTGTGTTTTGCAAACATCATAATTATGCCAATAATGCGTTAAATTCAATTCGGAACGCTGTTCTGTGCTAATTTTTATAGCGCTTACAAATCTGCATACTGCGTTTGTTGATGCTGTTAAAAGGTTCGGACTGAAATTATAATAACCAGAAAAAAGGTATAAAAACAGGCAATTTTTGTAAAAATTTAGTGTTTTGCAAACAGCATAACTAAGCCAAAAATGCGTTAATTTTAATTCGGAAAGCTGTTCTCTGTTAGTCTTTATAGCGCTAACAAATCTGCATACTGCGTTTGTTGATGCAGTTAAAAGCTTCGGACTGAAAATATAATAACCAGAAAAAAGGTATAAAAACAGGCAATTTTTGTAAAAATTCAGTGTTTTGCAAACATCATAATTATGCCAATAAAGCGTTAATTTCAATTCGGAAAGCTTTTCTGTGTTAGTCTTTATAGCGCTAACAAATCTGCATACTGCGTTTGTTGATGCAGTTAAAAGCTTCGGACTGAAAATATAATAACCAGAAAAAAGGTATAAAAGCCGGCAATTTTTGTAAAAATTCTGTGTTTTGCAAACATCATAATTATGCCAATAATGCGTTAAATTCAATTCGGAACGCTGTTCTGTGCTAATTTTTATTGCGCTTACAAATCTGCATACTGCGTTTGTTGATGCTGTTAAAAGGTTCGGACTGAAATTATAATAACCAGAAAAAAGGTATAAAAACAGGCAATTTTTGTAAAAATTTAGTGTTTTGCAAACAGCATAACTAAGCCAAAAATGCGTTAATTTTAATTCGGAAAGCTGTTCTCTGTTAGTCTTTATAGCGCTAACAAATCTGCATACTGCGTTTGTTGATGCAGTTAAAAGCTTCGGACTGAAAATATAATAACCAGAAAAAAGGTATAAAAGCCGGCAATTTTTGTAAAAATTCTGTGTTTTGCAAACATCATAATTATGCCAATAATGCGTTAAATTCAATTCGGAACGCTGTTCTGTGCTAATTTTTATTGCGCTTACAAATCTGCATACTGCGTTTGTTGATGCAGTTAAAAGCTTCGGACTAAAAATATATTAACCAGAAAAAAGGTATAAAAGCCGGCAATTTTTGTAAAAATTTAGTGTTTTGCAAACAGCATAACTAAGCCAAAAATGCGTTAATTTCAATTCGGAAAGCTGTTCTGTGCTAATTTTTAAAGCGCTAACAAATCTGCATACTGCGTTTTGAAATTTAAAAAATTCAATTTTTGGTCGAATTTAGCAAATTTTAATGATGTAACCCCTTATGTTTTTTTCAAATTTCGGAAAAAAATGCAAACATTTATTTTGCCACTAGACATGGCTAAATCGATTCAGCTGTTCATTCTGAACAATAATATATATGATTTATAGGGTCGGAAATGATTCCTTCATTGTGTTTTAAGCTTCTGATTAATACTAAGACCCAGCAAAAAGGTATAAAAGCCGGCAATTTTTGTAAAAATTCTGTGTTTTGCAAACATCATAATTATGCCAAAAATACGTTAATTTTAATTCGGAAAGCTGTTCTGTGTTAGTCTTTATAGCGCTAACAAATCTGCATACTGCGTTTTGAAATTTAAAAAATTCAATTTTTGGTCGAATTTAGCAAATTTTAATGATGTAACCCCTTATGTTTTTTTTCAAATTTCGGAAAAAAATGCAAACATTTATTTTGCCACTAGACATGGCTAAATCGATTCAGCTGTTCATTCTGAACAATAATATATATGATTTATAGGGTCGGAAATGATTCCTTCATTGTGTTTTAAGCTTCTGATTAATACTAAGACCCAGCAAAAAGGTATAAAAGCCGGCAATTTTTGTAAAAATTCTGTGTTTTGCAAACATCATAATTATGCCAATAATGCGTTAAATTCAATTCGGAACGCTGTTCTGTGCTAATTTTTATAGCGCTTACAAATCTGCATACTGCGTTTGTTGATGCTGTTAAAAGCTTCGGACTGAAATTATAATAACCAGAAAAAAGGTATAAAAACAGGCAATTTTTGTAAAAATTTAGTGTTTTGCAAACAGCATAACTAAGCCAAAAATGCGTTAATTTCAATTCGGAAAGCTGTTCTGTGTTAGTCTTTATAGCGCTAACAAATCTGCATACTGCGTTTTGAAATTTAAAAAATTCAATTTTTGGTCGAATTTAGCAAATTTTAATGATGTAACCCCTTATGTTTTTTTCAAATTTCGGAAAAAAATGCAAACATTTATTTTGCCACTAGACATGGCTAAATCGATTCAGTTGTTCATTCTGAACAATAATATATATGATTTATAGGGTCGGAAATGATTCCTTCATTGTGTTTTAAGCTTCTGATTAATACTAAGACCCAGCAAAAAGGTATAAAAGCCGGCAATTTTTGTAAAAATTCTGTGTTTTGCAAACATCATAATTATGCCAATAATGCGTTAAATTCAATTCGGAAAGCTGTTCTGTGCTAATTTTTATAGCGCTTACAAATCTGCATACTGCGTTTGTTGATGCTGTTAAAAGCTTCGGACTGAAAATATAATAACCAGAAAAAAGGTATAAAAGCAGGCAATTTTTGTAAAAATTTAGCGCTAACAAATCTGCATACTGCGTTTGTTGATGCAGTTAAAAGCTTCGGACTGAAAATATAATAACCAGAAAAAAGGTATAAAAACAGGCAATTTTTGTAAAAATTTAGTGTTTTGCAAACAGCATAATTAAGCCAAAAATGCGTTAATTTCAATTCGGAAAGCTGTTCTGTGCTAGTCTTTATAGCGCTAACAAATCTGCATACTGCGTTTTGAAATTTAAAAAATTCAATTTTTGGTCGAATTTAGCAAATTTTAATGATGTAACCCCTTATGTTTTTTTCAAATTTCGGAAAAAAATGCAAACATTTATTTTGCCACTAGACATGGCTAAATCGATTCAGTTGTTCATTCTGAACAATAATATATATGATTTATAGAGTCGGAAATGATTCCTTCATTGTGTTTTAAGCTTCTGATTAATACTAAGACCCAGCAAAAAGGTATAAAAGCCGGCAATTTTTGTAAAAATTCTGTGTTTTGCAAACATCATAATTATGCCAATAATGCGTTAAATTCAATTCGGAAAGCTTTTCTGTGTTAGTCTTTATAGCGCTAACAAATCTGCATACTGCGTTTGTTGATGCTGTTAAAAGGTTCGGACTGAAATTATAATAACCAGAAAAAAGGTATAAAAACAGGCAATTTTTGTAAAAATTCAGTGTTTTGAAAACATCATAATTATGCCAATAAAGCGTTAATTTCAATTCGGAAAGCTGTTCTGTGTTAGTCTTTATAGCGCTAACAAATCTGCATACTGCGTTTGTTGATGCAGTTAAAAGCTTCGGACTGAAAATATAATAAACAGAAAAAAGGTATAAAAGCCGGCAATTTTTGTAAAAATTCTGTGTTTTGCAAACATCATAATTATGCCAATAATGCGTTAAATTCAATTCGGAACGCTGTTCTGTGCTAATTTTTATAGCGCTTACAAATCTGCATACTGCGTTTGTTGATGCTGTTAAAAGCTTCGGACTGAAATTATAATAACCAGAAAAAAGGTATAAAAACAGGCAATTTTTGTAAAAATTTAGTGTTTTGCAAACAGCATAACTAAGCCAAAAATGCGTTAATTTCAATTCGGAAAGCTGTTCTGTGTTAGTCTTTATAGCGCTAACAAATCTGCATACTGCGTTTTGAAATTTAAAAAATTCAATTTTTGGTCGAATTTAGCAAATTTTAATGATGTAACCCCTTATGTTTTTTTCAAATTTCGGAAAAAAATGCAAACATTTATTTTGCCACTAGACATGGCTAAATCGATTCAGTTGTTCATTCTGAACAATAATATATATGATTTATAGAGTCGGAAATGATTCCTTCATTGTGTTTTAAGCTTCTGATTAATACTAAGACCCAGCAAAAAGGTATAAAAGCCGGCAATTTTTGTAAAAATTCTGTGTTTTGCAAACATCATAATTATGCCAATAATGCGTTAAATTCAATTCGGAAAGCTTTTCTGTGTTAGTCTTTATAGCGCTAACAAATCTGCATACTGCGTTTGTTGATGCAGTTAAAAGCTTCGGACTGAAAATATAATAACCAGAAAAAAGGTATAAAAGCAGGCAATTTTTGTAAAAATTTAGCGCTAACAAATCTGCATACTGCGTTTGTTGATGCAGTTAAAAGCTTCGGACTGAAAATATGATAACCAGAAAAAAGGTATAAAAACAGGCAATTTTTGTAAAAATTTAGTGTTTTGCAAACAGCATAATTAAGCCAAAAATGCGTTAATTTCAATTCGGAAAGCTGTTCTGTGTTAGTCTTTATAGCGCTAACAAATCTGCATACTGCGTTTTGAAATTTAAAAAATTCAATTTTTGGTCGAATTTAGCAAATTTTAATGATGTAACCCCTTATGTTTTTTTCAAATTTCGGAAAAAAATGCAAACATTTATTTTGCCACTAGACATGGCTAAATCGATTCAGTTGTTCATTCTGAACAATAATATATATGATTTATAGAGTCGGAAATGATTCCTTCATTGTGTTTTAAGCTTCTGATTAATACTAAGACCCAGCAAAAAGGTATAAAAGCCGGCAATTTTTGTAAAAATTCTGTGTTTTGCAAACATCATAATTATGCCAATAATGCGTTAAATTCAATTCGGAAAGCTGTTCTGTGTTAATTTTTATAGCGCTAACAAATCTGCATACTGCGTTTGTTGATGCTGTTAAAAGGTTCGGACTGAAATTATAATAACCAGAAAAAAGGTATAAAAACAGGCAATTTTTGTAAAAATTCAGTGTTTTGAAAACATCATAATTATGCCAATAAAGCGTTAATTTCAATTCGGAAAGCTTTTCTGTGTTAGTCTTTATAGCGCTAACAAATCTGCATACTGCGTTTGTTGATGCAGTTAAAAGCTTCGGACTGAAAATATAATAAACAGAAAAAAGGTATAAAAGCCGGCAATTTTTGTAAAAATTCTGTGTTTTGCAAACATCATAATTATGCCAATAATGCGTTAAATTCAATTCGGAAAGCTGTTCTGTGCTAATTTTTATAGCGCTTACAAATCTGCATACTGCGTTTGTTGATGCTGTTAAAAGCTTCGGACTGAAATTATAATAACCAGAAAAAAGGTATAAAAACAGGCAATTTTTGTAAAAATTTAGTGTTTTGCAAACAGCATAACTAAGCCAAAAATGCGTTAATTTCAATTCGGAAAGCTGTTCTGTGTTAGTCTTTATAGCGCTAACAAATCTGCATACTGCGTTTTGAAATTTAAAAAATTCAATTTTTGGTCGAATTTAGCAAATTTTAATGATGTATCTTATGTTTTTTTCAAATTTCGGAAAAAAATGCAAACATTTATTTTGCCACTAGACATGGCTAAATCGATTCAGCTGTTCATTCTGAACAATAATATATATGATTTATAGGGTCGGAAATGATTCCTTCATTGTGTTTTAAGCTTCTGATTAATACTAAGACCCAGCAAAAAGGTATAAAAGCCGGCAATTTTTGTAAAAATTCTGTGTTTTGCAAACATCATAATTATGCCAATAATGCGTTAAATTCAATTCGGAACGCTGTTCTGTGCTAATTTTTATAGCGCTTACAAATCTGCATACTGCGTTTGTTGATGCTGTTAAAAGCTTCGGACTGAAATTATAATAACCAGAAAAAAGGTATAAAAACAGGCAATTTTTGTAAAAATTTAGTGTTTTGCAAACAGCATAACTAAGCCAAAAATGCGTTAATTTCAATTCGGAAAGCTGTTCTGTGTTAGTCTTTATAGCGCTAACAAATCTGCATACTGCGTTTTGAAATTTAAAAAATTCAATTTTTGGTCGAATTTAGCAAATTTTAATGATGTAACCCCTTATGTTTTTTTCAAATTTCGGAAAAAAATGCAAACATTTATTTTGCCACTAGACATGGCTAAATCGATTCAGTTGTTCATTCTGAACAATAATATATATGATTTATAGGGTCGGAAATGATTCCTTCATTGTGTTTTAAGCTTCTGATTAATACTAAGACCCAGCAAAAAGGTATAAAAGCCGGCAATTTTTGTAAAAATTCTGTGTTTTGCAAACATCATAATTATGCCAATAATGCGTTAAATTCAATTCGGAAAGCTTTTCTGTGTTAGTCTTTATAGCGCTAACAAATCTGCATACTGCGTTTGTTGATGCTGTTAAAAGCTTCGGACTAAAATTATAATAACCAGAAAAAAGGTATAAAAACAGGCAATTTTTGTAAAAATTTAGTGTTTTGCAAACAGCATAA
Source organism: Drosophila serrata (assembly GCF_035046125.1). Taxonomy (NCBI): domain Eukaryota; kingdom Metazoa; phylum Arthropoda; class Insecta; order Diptera; family Drosophilidae; genus Drosophila; species Drosophila serrata. The sequence continues at coordinate 19,352 of NW_028257255.1, read as the reverse complement.
CTAAGCCAAAAATGCGTTAATTTCAATTCGGAAAGCTGTTCTGTGCTAATTTTTAAAGCGCTAACAAATCTGCATACTGCGTTTTGAAATTTAAAAAATTCAATTTTTGGTCGAATTTAGCAAATTTTAATGATGTAACCCCTTATGTTTTTTTCAAATTTCGGAAAAAAATGCAAACATTTATTTTGCCACTAGACATGGCTAAATCGATTCAGCTGTTTATTCTGAACAATAATATATATGATTTATAGGGTCGGAAATGATTCCTTCATTGTGTTTTAAGCTTCTGATTAATACTAAGACCCAGCAAAAAGGTATAAAAGCCGGCAATTTTTGTAAAAATGCAGTCTTTTGCAAACATTATAATTATGCCAATAATGCGTTAAATTCAATTCGGAAAGCTGTTCTGTGCTAATTTTTATAGCGCTTACAAATCTGCATACTGCGTTTGTTGATGCTGTTAAAAGCTTCGGACTAAAATTATAATAACCAGAAAAAAGGTATAAAAACAGGCAATTTTTGTAAAAATTTAGTGTTTTGCAAACAGCATAACTAAGCCAAAAATGCGTTAATTTCAATTCGGAAAGCTGTTCTGTGCTAATTTTTAAAGCGCTAACAAATCTGCATACTGCGTTTTGAAATTTAAAAAATTCAATTTTTGGTCGAATTTAGCAAATTTTAATGATGTAACCCCTTATGTTTTTTTCAAATTTCGGAAAAAAATGCAAACATTTATTTTGCCACTAGACATGGCTAAATCGATTCAGCTGTTCATTCTGAACAATAATATATATGATTTATAGGGTCGGAAATGATTCCTTCATTGTGTTTTAAGCTTCTGATTAATACTAAGACCCAGCAAAAAGGTATAAAAGCCGGCAATTTTTGTAAAAATGCAGTCTTTTGCAAACATTATAATTATGCCAATAATGCGTTAATTTCAATTCGGAAAGCTGTTCTGTGCTAATTTTTATAGCGCTTACAAATCTGCATACTGCGTTTGTTGATGCTGTTAAAAGCTTCGGACTGAAATTATAATAACCAGAAAAAAGGTATAAAAACAGGCAATTTTTGTAAAAATTTAGTGTTTTGCAAACAGCATAACTAAGCCAAAAATGCGTTAATTTTAATTCGGAAAGCTGTTCTCTGTTAGTCTTTATAGCGCTAACAAATCTGCATACTGTGTTTGTTGATGCAGTTAAAAGCTTCGGACTGAAAATATAATAACCAGAAAAAAGGTATAAAAACAGGCAATTTTTGTAAAAATTCAGTGTTTTGCAAACATCACAATTATGCCAATAAATTTCAATTCGGAAAGCTTTTCTGTGTTAGTCTTTATAGCGCTAACAAATCTGCATACTGCGTTTTGAAATTTAAAAAATTCAATTTTTGGTCGAATTTAGCAAATTTTAATGATGTAACCCCTTATGTTTTTTTCAAATTTCGGAAAAAAATGCAAACATTTATTTTGCCACTAGACATGGCTAAATCGATTCAGTTGTTCATTCTGAACAATAATATATATGATTTATAGGGTCGGAAATGATTCCTTCATTGTGTTTTAAGCTTCTGATTAATACTAAGACCCAGCAAAAAGGTATAAAAGCCAGCAATTTTTGTAAAAATGCAGTCTTTTGCAAACATCATAATTATGCCAATAATGCGTTAATTTCAATTCGGAAAGCTGTTCTGTGCTAATTTTTATAGCGCTTACAAATCTGCATACTGCGTTTGTTGATGCTGTTAAAAGGTTCGGACTGAAATTATAATAACCAGAAAAAAGGTATAAAAACAGGCAATTTTTGTAAAAATTCAGTGTTTTGAAAACATCATAATTATGCCAATAAAGCGTTAATTTCAATTCGGAAAGCTTTTCTGTGTTAGTCTTTATAGCGCTAACAAATCTGCATACTGCGTTTGTTGATGCAGTTAAAAGCTTCGGACTGAAAATATAATAACCAGAAAAAAGGTATAAAAGCCGGCAATTTTTGTAAAAATTCTGTGTTTTGCAAACATCATAATTATGCCAATAATGCGTTAAATTCAATTCGGAAAGCTGTTCTGTGCTAATTTTTATAGCGCTTACAAATCTGCATACTGCGTTTTGAAATTTAAAAAATTCAATTTTTGGTCGAATTTAGCAAATTTTAATGAATTTTTATGTTTTTTTCAAATTTCGGAAAAAAATGCAAACATTTATTTTGCCACTAGACATGGCTAAATCGATTCAGTTGTTCATTCTGAACAATAATATATATGATTTATAGGGTCGGAAATGATTCCTTCATTGTGTTTTAAGCTTCTGATTAATACTAAGACCCAGCAAAAAGGTATAAAAGCCGGCAATTTTTGTAAAAATTCTGTGTTTTGCAAACATCATAATTATGCCAATAATGCGTTAAATTCAATTCGGAACGCTGTTCTGTGCTAATTTTTATAGCGCTTACAAATCTGCATACTGCGTTTGTTGATGCTGTTAAAAGCTTCGGACTGAAATTATAATAACCAGAAAAAAGGTATAAAAACAGGCAATTTTTTTAAAAATTTAGTGTTTTGCAAACAGCATAACTAAGCCAAAAATGCGTTAATTTCAATTCGGAAAGCTGTTCTGTGTTAGTCTTTATAGCGCTAACAAATCTGCATACTGCGTTTTGAAATTTAAAAAATTCAATTTTTGGTCGAATTTAGCAAATTTTAATGATGTAACCCCTTATGTTTTTTTCAAATTTCGGAAAAAAATGCAAACATTTATTTTGCCACTAGACATGGCTAAATCGATTCAGCTGTTCATTCTGAACAATAATATATATGATTTATAGGGTCGGAAATGATTCCTTCATTGTGTTTTAAGCTTCTGATTAATACTAAGACCCAGCAAAAAGGTATAAAAGCCGGCAATTTTTGTAAAAATTCTGTGTTTTGCAAACATCATAATTATGCCAATAATGCGTTAATTTCAATTCGGAAAGCTGTTCTGTGCTAATTTTTATAGCGCTTACAAATCTGCATACTGCGTTTGTTGATGCTGTTAAAAGCTTCGGACTAAAATTATAATAACCAGAAAAAAGGTATAAAAACAGGCAATTTTTGTAAAAATTTAGTGTTTTGCAAACAGCATAACTAAGCCAAAAATGCGTTAATTTCAATTCGGAAAGCTGTTCTGTGCTAATTTTTAAAGCGCTAACAAATCTGCATACTGCGTTTTGAAATTTAAAAAATTCAATTTTTGGTCGAATTTAGCAAATTTTTATGATGTAACCCCTTATGTTTTTTTCAAATTTCGGAAAAAAATGCAAACATTTATTTTGCCACTAGACATGGCTAAATCGATTCAGCTGTTCATTCTGAACAATAATATATATGATTTATAGGGTCGGAAATGATTCCTTCATTGTGTTTTAAGCTTCTGATTAATACTAAGACCCAGCAAAAAGGTATAAAAGCCGGCAATTTTTGTAAAAATGCAGTCTTTTGCAAACATCATAATTATGCCAATAATGCGTTAATTTCAATTCGGAAAGCTGTTCTGTGCTAGTCTTTATAGCGCTAACAAATCTGCATACTGCGTTTGTTGATGCTGTTAATAGCATCGGACTGAAATTATAATAACCAGAAAAAAGGTATAAAAGCAGGCAATTGTTGTGAAAATTTAGTGTTTTGCAAACAGCATAACTAAGCCAAAAATGCGTTAATTTCAATTCGGAAAACTGTTCTGTGCTAATTTTTAAAGCGCTAACAAATCTGCATACTGCGTTTGTTGATGCTGTTGAAAGCTTCGGACTGAAATTATAATAACCAGAAAAAACGTATAAAAACAGGCAATTTTTGTAAAAATTCAGTGTTTTGCAAACATCATAATTATGCCAATAAAGCGTTAATTTCAATTCGGAAAGCTTTTCTGTGTTAGTCTTTATAGCGCTAACAAATCTGCATACTGCGTTTTGAAATTTAAAAAATTCAATTTTTGTTCGAATTTAGCAAATTTTAATGATGTAACCCCTTATGTTTTTTTCAAATTTCGGAAAAAAAGCAAACATTTATTTTGCCACTAGACATGGCTAAATCGATTCAGCTGTTCATTCTGAACAATAATATATATGATTTATAGGGTCGGAAATGATTCCTTCATTGTGTTTTAAGCTTCTGATTAATACTAAGACCCAGCAAAAAGGTATAAAAGCCGGCAATTTTTGTAAAAATGCAGTCTTTTGCAAACATCATAATTATGCCAATAATGCGTTAATTTCAATTCTGAAAGCTGTTCTGTGCTAATTTTTATAGCGCTAACAAATCTGCATACTGCGTTTGTTGATGCTGTTAAAAGCTTCGGACTGAAAATATAATAACCAGAAAAAAGGTATAAAAACAGGCAATTTTTTTTAAAAATTTAGTGTTTTGCAAACAGCATAACTAAGCCAAAAATGCGTTAATTTCAATTCGGAAAGCTGTTCTGTGCTAATTTTTAAAGCGCTAACAAATCTGCATACTGCGTTTTGAAATTTAAAAAAATTCAATTTTTGGTCGAATTTAGCAAATTTTAATGATGTAACCCCTTATGTTTTTTTCAAATTTCGGAAAAAAATGCAAACATTTATTTTGCCACTAGACATGGCTAAATCGATTCAGCTGTTCATTCTGAACAATAATATATATGATTTAAAGGGTCGGAAATGATTCCTTCATTGTGTTTTAAGCTTCTGATTAATACTAAGACCCAGCAAAAAGGTATAAAAGCCGGCAATTTTTGTAAAAATTCTGTGTTTTGCAAACATCATAATTATGCCAATAATGCGTTAAATTCAATTCGGAACGCTGTTCTGTGCTAATTTTTATAGCGCTTACAAATCTGCATACTGCGTTTGTTGATGCTGTTAAAAGCTTCGGACTGAAATTATAATAACCAGAAAAAAGGTATAAAAACAGGCAATTTTTTTAAAAATTTAGTGTTTTGCAAACAGCATAACTAAGCCAAAAATGCGTTAATTTCAATTCGGAAAGCTGTTCTGTGTTAGTCTTTATAGCGCTAACAAATCTGCATACTGCGTTTTAAAATTTAAAAAATTCAATTTTTGGTCGAATTTAGCAAATTTTAATGATGTAACCCCTTATGTTTTTTTCAAATTTCGGAAAAAAATGCAAACATTTATTTCGCCACTAGACATGGCTAAATCGATTCAGCTGTTCATTCTGAACAATAATATATATGATTTATAGGGTCGGAAATGATTCCTTCATTGTGTTTTAAGCTTCTGATTAATACTAAGACCCAGCAAAAAGGTATAAAAGCCGGCAATTTTTGTAAAAATTCTGTGTTTTGCAAACATCATAATTATGCCAATAATGCGTTAAATTCAATTCGGAAAGCTGTTCTGTGCTAATTTTTATAGCGCTTACAAATCTGCATACTGCGTTTGTTGATGCTGTTAAAAGCTTCGGACTAAAATTATAATAACCAGAAAAAAGGTATAAAAACAGGCAATTTTTGTAAAAATTTAGTGTTTTGCAAACAGCATAACTAAGCCAAAAATGCGTTAATTTCAATTCGGAAAGCTGTTCTGTGCTAATTTTTAAAGCGCTAACAAATCTGCATACTGCGTTTTGAAATTAAAATATTCAATTTTTGGTCGAATTTAGCAAATTTTAATGATGTAACCCCTTATGTTTTTTTCAAATTTCGGAAAAAAAGCAAACATTTATTTTGCCACTAGACATGGCTAAATCGATTCAGCTGTTCATTCTGAACAATAATATATATGATTTATAGGGTCGGAAATGATTCCTTCATTGTGTTTTAAGCTTCTGATTAATACTAAGACCCAGCAAAAAGGTATAAAAGCCGGCAATTTTTGTAAAAATGCAGTCTTTTGCAAACATCATAATTATGCCAATAATGCGTTAATTTCAATTCGGAAAGCTGTTCTGTGCTAGTCTTTATAGCGCTAACAAATCTGCATACTGCGTTTGTTGATGCTGTTAATAGCATCGGACTGAAATTATAATAACCAGAAAAAAGGTATAAAAGCAGGCAATTTTTGTAAAAATTTAGTGTTTTGCAAACAGCATAACTAAGCCAAAAATGCGTTAATTTCAATTCGGAAAGCTGTTCTGTGTTAGTCTTTATAGCGCCAACAAATCTGCATACTGTGTTTTGAAATTTAAAAAATTCAATTTTTGTTCGAATTTAGTAAATTTTAATGATGTAACCCCTTATGTTTTTTTCAAATTTCGGAAAAAAATGCAAACATTTATTTTGCCACTAGACATGGCTAAATCGATTCAGTTGTTCATTCTGAACAATAATATATATGATTTATAGGGTCGGAAATGATTCCTTCATTGTGTTTTAAGCTTCTGATTAATACTAAGACCCAGCAAAAAGGTATAAAAGCCGGCAATTTTTGTAAAAATGCAGTCTTTTGAAAACATCATAATTATGCCAATAATGCGTTAATTTCAATTCGGAAAGCTGTTCTGTGCTAATCTTTATAGCGCTAACAAATCTGCATACTGCGTTTGTTGATGCTGTTAATAGCATCGGACTGAAATTATAATAACCAGAAAAAAGGTATAAAAGCAGGCAATTTTTGTAAAAATTTAGTGTTTTGCAAACAGCATAACTAAGCCAAAAATGCGTTAATTTCAATTCGGAAAGCTGTTCTGTGTTAGTCTTTATAGCGCTAACAAATCTGCATACTGCGTTTTAAAATTTAAAAAATTCAATTTTTGGTCGAATTTAGCAAATTTTAATGATGTAACCCCTTATGTTTTTGTCAAATTTCGGAAAAAAATGCAAACATTTATTTCGCCACTAGACATGGCTAAATCGATTCAGCTGTTCATTCTGAACAATAATATATATGATTTATAGGGTCGGAAATGATTCCTTCATTGTGTTTTAAGCTTCTGATTAATACTAAGACCCAGCAAAAAGGTATAAAAGCCGGCAATTTTTGTAAAAATTCTGTGTTTTGCAAACATCATAATTATGCCAATAATGCGTTAAATTCAATTCGGAAAGCTGTTCTGTGCTAATTTTTATAGCGCTTACAAATCTGCATACTGCGTTTGTTGATGCTGTTAAAAGCTTCGGACTAAAATTATAATAACCAGAAAAAAGGTATAAAAACAGGCAATTTTTGTAAAAATTTAGTGTTTTGCAAACAGCATAACTAAGCCAAAAATGCGTTAATTTCAATTCGGAAAGCTGTTCTGTGCTAATTTTTAAAGCGCTAACAAATCTGCATACTGCGTTTTGAAATTAAAATATTCAATTTTTGATCGAATTTAGCAAATTTTAATGATGTAACCCCTTATGTTTTTTTCAAATTTAGGAAAAAAAGCAAACATTTATTTTGCCACTAGACATGGCTAAATCGATTCAGCTGTTCATTCTGAACAATAATATATATGATTTATAGGGTCGGAAATGATTCCTTCATTGTGTTTTAAGCTTCTGATTAATACTAAGACCCAGCAAAAAGGTATAAAAGCCGGCAATTTTTGTAAAAATGCAGTCTTTTGCAAACATCATAATTATGCCAATAATGCGTTAATTTCAATTCGGAAAGCTGTTCTGTGCTAATTTTTATAGCGCTAACAAATCTGCATACTGCGTTTGTTGATGCTGTTAAAAGCATCGGACTGAAATTATAATAACCAGAAAAAAGGTATAAAAACAGGCAATTTTTGTAAAAATTTGGTGTTTTGCAAACAGCATAACTAAGCCAAAAATGCGTTAATTTCAATTCGGAAAGCTGTTCTGTGTTAGTCTTTATAGCGCTAACAAATCTGCATACTGCGTTTTGAAATTTAAAAAATTCAATTTTTGTTCGAATTTAGCAAATTTTAATGATGTAACCCCTTATGTTTTTTTCAAATTTCGGAAAAAAATGCAAACATTTATTTTGCCACTAGACACGGCTAAATCGATTCAGTTGTTCATGCTGAACAATAATATATATGATTTATAGGGTCGGAAATGATTCCTTCATTGTGTTTTAAGCTTCTGATTAATACTAAGACCCAGCAAAAAGGTATAAAAGCCGGCAATTTTTGTAAAAATGCAGTCTTTTGAAAACATCATAATTATGCCAATAATGCGTTAATTTCAATTCGGAAAGCTGTTCTGTGCTAATCTTTATAGCGCTAACAAATCTGCATACTGCGTTTGTTGATGCTGTTAATAGCATCGGACTGAAATTATAATAACCAGAAAAAAGGTATAAAAACAGGCAATTTTTGTAAAAATTTAGTGTTTTGCAAACAGCATAACTAAGCCAAAAATGCGTTAATTTTAATTCGGAAAGCTGTTCTGTGTTAGTCTTTATAGCGCTAATAAATCTGCATACTGCGTTTTGAAATTTAAAAAATTCAATTTTTGTTCGAATTTAGCAAATTTTAATGATGTAACCCCTTATGTTTTTTTCAAATTTCGGAAAAAAATGCAAACATTTATTTTGCCACTAGACACGGCTAAATAGATTCAGTTGTTCATGCTGAACAATAATATATATGATTTATAGGGTCGGAAATGATTCCTTCATTGTGTTTTAAGCTTCTGATTAATACTAAGACCCAGCAAAAAGGTATAAAAGCCGGCAATTTTTGTAAAAATTCTGTGTTTTGCAAACATCATAATTATGCCAATAATGCGTTAAATTCAATTCGGAAAGCTGTTCTGTGCTAATTTTTATAGCGCTTACTAAATCGATTCAGCTGTTCTGTGCTAGTCTTTATAGCGCTAACAAATCTGCATACTGCGTTTGTTGATGCTGTTAATAGCATCGGACTGAAATTATAATAACCAGAAAAAAGGTATAAAAGCAGGCAATTTTTGTAAAAATTTAGTGTTTTGCAAACAGCATAACTAAGCCAAAAATGCGTTAATTTCAATTCGGAAAGCTGTTCTGTGTTAGTCTTTATAGCGCTAACAAATCTGCATACTGCGTTTTGAAATTTAAAAAATTCAATTTTTGTTCGAATTTAGCAAATTTTAATGATGTAACCCCTTATGTTTTTTTCAAATTTCGGAAAAAAATGCAAACATTTATTTTGCCACTAGACACGGCTAAATAGATTCAGTTGTTCATGCTGAACAATAATATATATGATTTATAGGGTCGGAAATGATTCCTTCATTGTGTTTTAAGCTTCTGATTAATACTAAGACCCAGCAAAAAGGTATAAAAGCCGGCAATTTTTGTAAAAATGCAGTCTTTTGAAAACATCATAATTATGCCAATAATGCGTTAATTTCAATTCGGAAAGCTGTTCTGTGCTAGTCTTTATAGCGCTAACAAATCTGCATACTGCGTTTGTTGATGCTGTTAATAGCATCGGACTGAAATTATAATAACCAGAAAAAAGGTATAAAAGCAGGCAATTTTTGTAAAAATTTAGTGTTTTGCAAACAGCATAACTAAGCCAAAAATGCGTTAATTTTAATTCGGAAAGCTGTTCTGTGTTAGTCTTTATAGCGCTAATAAATCTGCATACTGCGTTTTGAAATTTAAAAAATTCAATTTTTGTTCGAATTTAGCAAATTTTAATGATGTAACCCCTTATGTTTTTTTCAAATTTCGGAAAAAAATGCAAACATTTATTTTGCCACTAGACACGGCTAAATAGATTCAGTTGTTCATGCTGAACAATAATATATATGATTTATAGGGTCGGAAATGATTCCTTCATTGTGTTTTAAGCTTCTGATTAATACTAAGACCCAGCAAAAAGGTATAAAAGCCGGCAATTTTTGTAAAAATGCAGTCTTTTGAAAACATCATAATTATGCCAATAATGCGTTAATTTCAATTCGGAAAGCTGTTCTGTGCTAGTCTTTATAGCGCTAACAAATCTGCATACTGCGTTTGTTGATGCTGTTAATAGCATCGGACTGAAATTATAATAACCAGAAAAAAGGTATAAAAGCAGGCAATTTTTGTAAAAATTTAGTGTTTTGCAAACAGCATAACTAAGCCAAAAATGCGTTAATTTTAATTCGGAAAGCTGTTCTGTGTTAGTCTTTATAGCGCTTACAAATCTGCATACTGCGTTTGTTGATGCAGTTAAAAGCTTCGGACTGAAATTATAATAACCAGAAAAAAGGTATAAAAACAGGCAATTTTTGTAAAAATTTAGTGTTTTGCAAACAGCATAACTAAGCCAAAAATGCGTTAATTTCAATTCGGAAAGCTGTTCTGTGCTAATTTTTATAGCGCTAACAAATCTGCATACTGCATTTTAAAATTAAAAAAAATTCAATTTTTGGTCGAATTTAGCAAATTTTAATGATGTAACCCCTTATGTTTTTTTCAAATTTCGGAAAAAAATGCAAACATTTATTTTGCCACTAGACACGGCTAAATAGATTCAGTTGTTCATGCTGAACAATAATAGGGTCGGAAATGATTCCTTCATTGTGTTTTAAGCTTCTGATTAATACTAAGACCCAGCAAAAAGGTATAAAAGCCGGCAATTTTTGTAAAAATGCAGTCTTTTGCAAACATCATAATTATGCCAATAATGCGTTAATTTCAATTCGGAAAGCTGTTCTGTGTTAGTCTTTATAGCGCTAACAAATCTGCATACTGCGTTTGTTGATGCATTTAAAAGCTTCGGACTAAAATTATAATAACCAGAAACAAGGTATAAAAACAGGCAATTTTTGTAAAAATTTAGTGTTTTGCAAACAGCATAACTAAGCCAAAAATGCTTTAATTTCAATTCGGAAAGCTGTTCTGTGTTAGTCTTTATAGCGCTAACAAATCTGCATACTGCGTTTTGAAATTTAAAAAATTCAATTTTTGGTCGAATTTAGCAAATTTTAATGATGTAACCCCTTATGTTTTTTTCAAATTTCGGAAAAAAAGCAAACATTTATTTTGTCACTAGACATGGCTAAATCGATTCAGCTGTTCATTCTGAACAATAATATATATGATTTATAGGGTCGGAAATGATTCCTTCATTGTGTTTTAAGCTTCTGATTAATACTAAGACCCAGCAAAAAGGTATAAAAGCCGGCAATTTTTGTAAAAATGCAGTCTTTTGCAAACATTATAATTATGCCAATAATGCGTTAATTTCAATTTGGAAAGCTGTTCTGTGCTAATTTTTATAGCGCTTACAAATCTGCATACTGCGTTTGTTGATGCTGTTAAAAGCTTCGGACTAAAATTATAATAACCAGAAACAAGGTATAAAAACAGGCAATTTTTGTAAAAATTTAGTGTTTTGCAAACAGCATAACTAAGCCAAAAATGCTTTAATTTCAATTCGGAAAGCTGTTCTGTGTTAGTCTTTATAGCGCTAACAAATCTGCATACTGCGTTTTGAAATTTAAAAAATTCAATTTTTGGTCGAATTTAGCAAATTTTAATGATGTAACCCCTTATGTTTTTTTCAAATTTCGGAAAAAAAGCAAACATTTATTTTGTCACTAGACATGGCTAAATCGATTCAGCTGTTCATTCTGAACAATAATATATATGATTTATAGGGTCGGAAATGATTCCTTCATTGTGTTTTAAGCTTCTGATTAATACTAAGACCCAGCAAAAAGGTATAAAAGCCGGCAATTTTTGTAAAAATGCAGTCTTTTGCAAACATTATAATTATGCCAATAATGCGTTAATTTCAATTTGGAAAGCTGTTCTGTGCTAATTTTTATAGCGCTTACAAATCTGCATACTGCGTTTGTTGATGCTGTTAAAAGCTTCGGACTGAAATTATAATAACCAGAAAAAAGGTATAAAAACAGGCAATTTTTGTAAAAATTTAGTCTTTTGCAAACATTATAATTATGCCAATAATGCGTTAATTTCAATTCGGAAAGCTGTTCTGTGCTAATTTTTAAAGCGCTAACAAATCTGCATACTGCGTTTTGAAATTTAAAAGATTCAATTTTTGGTCGAATTTAGCAAATTTTAATGATGTAACCCCTTATATTTTTTTCAAATTTCGGAAAAAAAAGCAAACATTTATTTTGTCACTAGACATGGCTAAATCGATTCAGCTGTTCATTCTGAACAATAATATATATGATTTATAGGGTCGGAAATGATTCCTTCATTGTGTTTTAAGCTTCTGATTAATACTAAGACCCAGCAAAAAGGTATAAAAGCCGTCAATTTTTGTAAAAATTCTGTGTTTTGCAAACATCATAATTATGCCAATAATGCGTTAAATTCAATTCGGAAAGCTGTTCTGTGCTAATTTTTATAGCGCTTACAAATCTGCATACTGCGTTTGTTGATGCTGTTAAAAGCTTCGGACTAAAATTATAATAACCAGAAAAAAGGTATAAAAACAGGCAATTTCTGTAAAAATTTAGTGTTTTGCAAACAGCATAACTAAGCCAAAAATGCTTTAATTTCAATTCGGAAAGCAGTTCTGTGTTAGTCTTTATAGCGCTAACAAATCTGCATACTGCGTTTTGAAATTTAAAAAATTCAATTTTTGGTCGAATTTAGCAAATTTTAATGATGTAACCCCTTATGTTTTTTTTTCAAATTTCGGAAAAAAATGCAAACATTTATTTTGCCACTAGACATGGCTTAATCGATTCAATTGTTCATTCTGAACAATAATATATATGATTTATAGGGTCGGAAATGATTCCTTCATTGTGTTTTAAGCTTCTGATTAATACTAAGACCCAGCAAAAAGGTATAAAAGCCGGCAATTTTTGTAAAAATTCTGTGTTTTGCAAACATCATAATTATGCCAATAATGCGTTAAATTCAATTCGGAAAGCTGTTCTGTGCTAATTTTTATAGCGCTTACAAATCTGCATACTGCGTTTGTTGATGCTGTTAAAAGCTTCGGACTAAAATTATAATAACCAGAAAAAAGGTATAAAAACAGGCAATTTTTGTAAAAATTTAGTGTTTTGCAAACAGCATAACTAAGCCAAAAATGCTTTAATTTCAATTCGGAAAGCTGTTCTGTGTTAGTCTTTATAGCGCTAACAAATCTGCATACTGCGTTTTGAAATTTAAAAAATTCAATTTTTGGTCGAATTTAGCAAATTTTAATGATGTAACCCCTTATGTTTTTTTTTCAAATTTCGGAAAAAAATGCAAACATTTATTTTGCCACTAGACATGGCTAAATCGATTCAGTTGTTCATTCTGAACAATAATATATATGATTTATAGGGTCGGAAATGATTCCTTCATTGTGTTTTAAGCTTCTGATTAATACTAAGACCCAGCAAAAAGGTATAAAAGCCGGCAATTTTTGTAAAAATGCAGTCTTTTGCAAACATTATAATTATGCCAATAATGCATTAATTTCAATTCGGAAAGCTGTTCTGTGCTAATTTTTATAGCGCTTACAAATCTGCATACTGCGTTTGTTGATGCTGTTAAAAGCTTCGGACTAAAATTATAATAACCAGAAACAAGGTATAAAAACAGGCAATTGTTGTAAAAATTTAGTGTTTTGCAAACAGCATAACTAAGCCAAAAATGCTTTAATTTCAATTCGGAAAGCTGTTCTGTGTTAGTCTTTATAGCGCTAACAAATCTGCATACTGTGTTTTGAAATTTAAAAAATTCAATTTTTGGTCGAATTTAGCAAATTTTAATGATGTATCCCCTTATGTTTTTTTCAAATTTCGGAAAAAAAGCAAACTTTTTTTTTGCCACTAGACATGGCTAAATCGATTCAGCTGTTCATTCTGAACAATAATATATATGATTTATAGGGTCGGAAATGATTCCTTCATTGTGTTTTAAGCTTCTGATTAATACTAAGACCCAGCAAAAAGGTATAAAAGCCGGCAATTTTTGTAAAAATTCAGTCTTTTGCAAACATTATAATTATGCCAATAATGCGTTAATTTCAATTTGGAAAGCTGTTCTGTGCTAATTTTTATAGCGCTTACAAATCTGCATACTGCGTTTGTTGATGCTGTTAAAAGCTTCGGACTGAAATTATAATAACCAGAAAAAAGGTATAAAAACAGGCAATTTTTGTAAAAATTTAGTGTTTTGCAAACATCATAATTATGCCAATAATGCGTTAATTTCAATTCGGAAAGCTGTTCTGTGCTAATTTTTAAAGCGCTAACAAATCTGCATACTGCGTTTTGAAATTTAAAAGATTCAATTTTTGGTCGAATTTAGCAAATTTTAATGATGTAACCCCTTATGTTTTTTTCAAATTTCGGAAAAAAATGCAAACATTTATTTTGCCACTAGACATGGCTAAATCGATTCAGCTGTTCATTCTGAACAATAATATATATGATTTATAGGGTCGGAAATGATTCCTTCATTGTGTTTTAAGCTTCTGATTAATACTAAGACCCAGCAAAAAGGTATAAAAGCCGGCAATTTTTGTAAAAATTCTGTGTTTTGCAAACATCATAATTATGCCAATAATGCGTTAAATTCAATTCGGAAAGCTGTTCTGTGCTAATTTTTATAGCGCTTACAAATCTGCATACTGCGTTTGTTGATGCTGTTAAAAGCTTCGGACTAAAATTATAATAACCAGAAAAAAGGTATAAAAACAGGCAATTTTTGTAAAAATTTAGTGTTTTGCAAACAGCATAACTAAGCCAAAAATGCTTTAATTTCAATTCGGAAAGCTGTTCTGTGTTAGTCTTTATAGCGCTAACAAATCTGCATACTGCGTTTTGAAATTTAAAAAATTCAATTTTTGGTCGAATTTAGCAAATTTTAATGATGTAACCCCTTATGTTTTTTTTTCAAATTTCGGAAAAAAATGCAAACATTTATTTTGCCACTAGACATGGCTAAATCGATTCAGTTGTTCATTCTGAACAATAATATATATGATTTATAGGGTCGGAAATGATTCCTTCATTGTGTTTTAAGCTTCTGATTAATACTAAGACCCAGCAAAAAGGTATAAAAGCCGGCAATTTTTGTAAAAATGCTGTGTTTTGCAAACATCATAATTATGCCAATAATGCGTTAATTTCAATTCGGAAAGCTGTTCTGTGCTAATTTTTATAGCGCTTACAAATCTGCATACTGCGTTTGTTGATGCTGTTAAAAGCTTCGGACTAAAATTATAATAACCAGAAAAAAGGTATAAAAACAGGCAATTTTTGTAAAAATTTAGTGTTTTGCAAACAGCATAACTAAGCCAAAAATGCTTTAATTTCAATTCGGAAAGCTGTTCTGTGTTAGTCTTTATAGCGCTAACAAATCTGCATACTGCGTTTTGAAATTTAAAAAATTCAATTTTTGGTCGAATTTAGTAAATTTTAATGATGTAACCCCTTATGTTTTTTTCAAATTTCGGAAAAAAATGCAAACATTTATTTTGCCACTAGACATGGCTAAATCGATTCAGCTGTTCATTCTGAACAATAATATATATGATTTATAGGGTCGGAAATGATTCCTTCATTGTGTTTTAAGCTTCTGATTAATACTAAGACCCAGCAAAAAGGTATAAAAGCCGGCAATTTTTGTAAAAATGCAGTCTTTTGCAAACATTATAATTATGCCAATAATGCGTTAATTTCAATTCGGAAAGCTGTTCTGTGCTAATTTTTATAGCGCTTACAAATCTGCATACTGCGTTTGTTGATGCTGTTAAAAGCTTCGGACTAAAATTATAATAACCAGAAAAAAGGTATAAAAACAGGCAATTTTTGTAAAAATTTAGTGTTTTGCAAACAGCATAACTAAGCCAAAAATGCTTTAATTTCAATTCGGAAAGCTGTTCTGTGTTAGTCTTTATAGCGCTAACAAATCTGCATACTGCGTTTTGAAATTAAAAAAATTCAATTTTTGGTCGAATTTAGCAAATTTTAATGATGTAACCCCTTATGTTTTTTTCAAATTTCGGAAAAAAATGCAAACATTTATTTTGCCACTAGACATGGCTAAATCGATTCAGCTGTTCATTCTGAACAATAATATATATGATTTATAGGGTCGGAAATGATTCCTTCATTGTGTTTTAAGCTTCTGATTAATACTAAGACCCAGCAAAAAGGTATAAAAGCCGGCAATTTTTGTAAAAATTCTGTGTTTTGCAAACATCATAATTATGCCAATAATGCGTTAAATTCAATTCGGAAAGCTGTTCTGTGCTAATTTTTATAGCGCTTACAAATCTGCATACTGCGTTTGTTGATGCTGTTAAAAGCTTCGGACTAAAATTATAATAACCAGAAACAAGGTATAAAAACAGGCAATTTTTGTAAAAATTTAGTGTTTTGCAAACAGCATAACTAAGCCAAAAATGCTTTAATTTCAATTCGGAAAGCTGTTCTGTGTTAGTCTTTATAGCGCTAACAAATCTGCATACTGCGTTTTGAAATTTAAAAAATTCAATTTTTGGTCGAATTTAGCAAATTTTAATGATGTAACCCCTTATGTTTTTTTCAAATTTCGGAAAAAAATGCAAACATTTATTTTGCCACTAGACATGGCTAAATCGATTCAGCTGTTCATTCTGAACAATAATATATATGATTTATAGGGTCGGAAATGATTCCTTCATTGTGTTTTAAGCTTCTGATTAATACTAAGACCCAGCAAAAAGGTATAAAAGCCGGCAATTTTTGTAAATTGCAGTCTTTTGCAAACATTATAATTATGCCAATAATGCGTTAATTTCAATTCGGAAAGCTGTTCTGTGCTAATTTTTATAGCGCTTACAAATCTGCATACTGCGTTTGTTGATGCTGTTAAAAGCTTCGGACTAAAATTATAATAACCAGAAAAAAGGTATAAAAACAGGCAATTTTTGTAAAAATTTAGTGTTTTGCAAACAGCATAACTAAGCCAAAAATGCTTTAATTTCAATTCGGAAAGCTGTTCTGTGCTAATTTTTAAAGCGCTAACAAATCTGCATACTGCGTTTTGAAATTTAAAAAATTCAATTTTTGGTCGAATTTAGCAAATTTTAATGATGTAACCCCTTATGTTTTTTTCAAATTTCGGAAAAAAATGCAAACATTTATTTTGCCACTAGACATGGCTAAATCGATTCAGCTGTTCATTCTGAACAATAATATATATGATTTATAGGGTCGGAAATGATTCCTTCATTGTGTTTTAAGCTTCTGATTAATACTAAGACCCAGCAAAAAGGTATAAAAGCCGGCAATTTTTGTAAAAATTGCAGTCTTTTGCAAACATTATAATTATGCCAATAATGCGTTAATTTCAATTCGGAAAGCTGTTCTGTGCTAATTTTTATAGCGCTTACAAATCTGCATACTGCGTTTGTTGATGCTGTTAAAAGCTTCGGACTAAAATTATAATAACCAGAAAAAAGGTATAAAAACAGGCAATTTTTGTAAAAATTTAGTGTTTTGCAAACAGCATAACTAAGCCAAAAATGCTTTAATTTCAATTCGGAAAGCTGTTCTGTGTTAATTTTTATAGCGCTAACAAATCTGCATACTGCGTTTTGAAATTTAAAAAATTCAATTTTTGGTCGAATTTAGCAAATTTTAATGATGTAACCCCTTATGTTTTTTTCAAATTTCGGAAAAAAATGCAAACATTTATTTTGCCACTAGACATGGCTAAATCGATTCAGCTGTTCATTCTGAACAATAATATATATGATTTATAGGGTCGGAAATGATTCCTTCATTGTGTTTTAAGCTTCTGATTAATACTAAGACCCAGCAAAAAGGTATAAAAGCCGGCAATTTTTGTAAAAATTCTGTGTTTTGCAAACATCATAATTATGCCAATAATGCGTTAAATTCAATTCGGAAAGCTGTTCTGTGCTAATTTTTATAGCGCTTACAAATCTGCATACTGCGTTTGTTGATGCTGTTAAAAGCTTCGGACTGAAATTATAATAACCAGAAAAAAGGTATAAAAACAGGCAATTTTTGTAAAAATTTAGTGTTTTGCAAACAGCATAACTAAGCCAAAAATGCGTTAATTTCAATTCGGAAAGCTGTTCTGTGCTAATTTTTAAAGCGCTAACAAATCTGCATACTGCGTTTTGAAATTAAAAAAATTCAATTTTTGGTCGAATTTAGCAAATTTTAATGATGTAACCCCTTATGTTTTTTTCAAATTTCGGAAAAAAATGCAAACATTTATTTTGCCACTAGACATGGCTAAATCGATTCAGCTGTTCATTCTGAACAATAATATATATGATTTATAGGGTCGGAAATGATTCCTTCATTGTGTTTTAAGCTTCTGATTAATACTAAGACCCAGCAAAAAGGTATAAAAGCCGGCAATTTTTGTAAAAATTCTGTGTTTTGCAAACATTATAATTATGCCAATAATGCGTTAATTTCAATTCGGAAAGCTGTTCTGTGCTAATTTTTATAGCGCTTACAAATCTGCATACTGCGTTTGTTGATGCTGTTAAAAGCTTCGGACTGAAATTATAATAACCAGAAAAAAGGTATAAAAACAGGCAATTTTTGTAAAAATTTAGTGTTTTGCAAACAGCATAACTAAGCCAAAAATGCGTTAATTTCAATTCGGAAAGCTGTTCTGTGCTAATTTTTAAAGCGCTAACAAATCTGCATACTGCGTTTTGAAATTTAAAAAATTCAATTTTTGGTCGAATTTAGCAAATTTTAATGATGTAACCCCTTATGTTTTTTTCAAATTTCGGAAAAAAATGCAAACATTTATTTTGCCACTAGACATGGCTAGATCGATTCAGTTGTTCATTCTGAACAATAATATATATGATTTATAGGGTCGGAAATGATTCCTTCATTGTGTTTTAAGCTTCTGATTAATACTAAGACCCAGCAAAAAGGTATAAAAGCCGGCAATTTTTGTAAAAATTCTGTGTTTTGCAAACATCATAATTATGCCAATAATGCGTTAATTTCAATTCGGAAAGCTGTTCTGTGCTAATTTTTATAGCGCTTACAAATCTGCATACTGCGTTTGTTGATGCTGTTAAAAGCTTCGGACTAAAATTATAATAACCAGAAAAAAGGTATAAAAACAGGCAATTTTTGTAAAAATTTAGTGTTTTGCAAACAGCATAACTAAGCCAAAAATGCTTTAATTTCAATTCGGAAAGCTGTTCTGTGCTAATTTTTAAAGCGCTAACAAATCTGCATACTGCGTTTTGAAATTTAAAAGATTCAATTTTTGGTCGAATTTAGCAAATTTTAATGATGTAACCCCTTATGTTTTTTTCAAATATCGGGAAAAAAAGCAAACATTTATTTTGCCACTAGACATGGCTAAATCGATTCAGCTGTTCATTCTGAACAATAATATATATGATTTATAGGGTCGGAAATGATTCCTTCATTGTGTTTTAAGCTTCTGATTAATACTAAGACCCAGCAAAAAGGTATAAAAGCCGGAAATTTTTGTAAATTGCAGTCTTTTGCAAACATTATAATTATGCCA
>NW_028257254.1:0-11535 GCF_035046125.1 Drosophila serrata | reverse complement strand
AATCTACACACTTACTTTAATAGCTTAAAGAAATCCATAGATGGGATATTTTTATACCCTTGCAGGGTATTATAATTTCAGTCAGAAGTTTGCAACGCAGTGAAGGAGGCACCTCCGACTATATAAAGTTTATATATTCTTGATCAGGATCAACAGCCGAGTTGATCTAGCCATGTCCGTCTGTCCGTCTGTCCGTCTGTCCTCCTGTCCGTCTGTCCGTCTGTCCGTTTCTACGCAAACTAGTCTCCCAGTTTTGAAGCTATCTGAATGAAACTTTGTAGTTAGCCTTCTATATACTCTCACTCGTATATATATCGGAACGGGCCGGATCGGACGACTATATCATATAGCTGCCATAGGAATGATCGGAAAATTTTTCCAAAATTTTTTTTAACTTTTTCAGTTTTCAATAGAATTGGATCAAATTTAAGATATAGTCATTTTACTACACTCTACAATTTTGCATAAAATTTTATGAAAATCGGACTACTATATCATATAGCTCCCATAGGAACGATCGAGAAATTAATACAATTAAATTTATAACTTTTTTAGTTTTCAGCTGATTTTCATCAAATTTGAGGTATAGCCATTTTATATCAGTCTTAAATTTTGTGGCAAATTTCATGAAAATCGGACGACTATATTATATAGGTGCCATACAAATGATCGTTTGATGTGGAGGAAAAATGCAAATCAGTGAATGTAAAACTGCAAATATAATATGTATAGGTGTTTTACTTCATTGTTTTTTAACACAAAGATATATAATTTGTATTGTATGGTTTTTTATTCATAGAAGTTCTATCTGCAAGGGTATATAAACTTCGGCGTGCCGAAGTTAGCTTCCTTTCTTGTTTCGAATTAATTTGGTTTTTAAATCTGCATAACTTCATCATCGATTAATTATTAGTTTGTCTCACTTTCCGGAAAACTTATTTCTAAAATTTCATATAAACATTTGCTTTAAAAGTTTTAAGGAACCCATACAAATGTTTATTAAACCAAACGAAATCAAAATTTATTTTATACTAGCTGTACCCTGCCACGTTTCTCTGTGGCATATTGTGGTTAAGAGGGCACTTCTGAATACATCAATGTTCCGGCAAAATCATCTTCCTGGCATAAGGTGAAGAAGGCAGTCAGAGTTGTCGCTGGCGGATTCAGGACTCTTTCCTGCACATTTCTTTCTGTGAAATAGATACGTTGACCATTCTCCAAATGGAATGCCAAGTCAACTAAAGCTGGATAGCGTTCATGAATGGGGAACGAACAAATTCTCCATGCAACCTCGTTGCTGCTTTTGTATCTTCCAGCCTGGTATTGAGATATTTTATCGACAACTCGTACTGCATTGCTGTCCCCATTTTCTGCCTGAACACGAAAAACTGCCATATCGCTGCCTTTATTCACGTACTTGCAGATATATTTAATCGATTTCACGGAATTGCAATATTCTACGTTGATGTGCGCTTTGTATGATTTTGACAATAGTGTTGAGTATGGAACCACCCAACGATTGTCTACCTCAATATCACCAATTCTCATGTTTAAATTTGCCGAAGTCCCTCCATCTTCAGTTGACCGTCTCCTATACAGAGGATATCCATCGTCCCCTGTTACGGTGTTGGCTGTAAATGCTTGAGGATATCGCTTGGAACACTTCCCGTCTACCATGCATGGTGAACTTCGGTTGAGGGTACCACATGGGCCATGAATCATGTTCTTGATGACAACTGCATGCAAATCTGTATCAACCTCTGCCCGTGGAATCTCAGCGCATATCATTGTCAATTTCGTCTGGAGTAATTTTATCATACAGCCAAATCAGTATGTGCGCATGCGGCAATCCTCTCTTCTGACATTCTACTGAATACATCCAGCACCGCTCAGATCCCAAAACTCCATGTTTCACAATGAAATCCATCAGTGACTTGAGCTTTTGTCTAAAAACACGGGCTGTGATGTCATGCCTATCCCTATATGATTGTCCAGGAAATAACAGCTGAACTATCTCGTCCCAAGCTGGATTGCATGTGAAGGTGATAAATAAGTCTGGACGGCCGTAGCAACGAACATATGCCTGGGCATCTTGAGCATATTCATGCATGTGGCTCGGACTACCTATGAATGAGGATGGCAAAATCGTGAGCTTTCCAACGTTGGTTGTATTACGGTTATTCATCACAGCATCCCGCAAATGGATATATTCCTCGGACCGAAGTTTCTTCTGATTCAATCGGAGGAACAGCAAACGTTGTTTCAATTTTTGCATACATATCGACAATGTACTGATGAAACAACTGACGACATTTCAATATATGATTGCAATCGGTATGAGTAAAAGTATGAGTAAAAGTTCATCGCGCAGCCGCGACTCTCGGATGGAGGCCCGTTCTTCGTCAGTCATATTCGTAATCTTACGTCTTTTTGCTTCTGTATTGCGAATACGACGACCCAATCTCGACTTCTTTGGTGGCATGACTTCGTTTCTTACTGAACCTGAACAAAAAATAAAATTTGTATCTCCAATTTCTTCTTTCAATATGTTTTTAATGTTTGACAGGAAATGCTTTGATTTGCTTGTAGAGGGCGCAGTAGTAGGGGCACGGGGAAACGCTAAAAAAAATAGATATATTCGCAACCGCAGATAAGCTATCAACATAAAAAGTAGTCAATAACCGAGCTGGAACCTCAACGCATGTTCTCTAAAAATTTGGGCATAAACGGTTCAGAACTTTTCGAGTTTCTTCTTTCAATATGTTTTGAATGTTTGACAGGAAATGCTTTGATTCAGCTGGCTGCCTGTAGATGGCGCAGCAGTAGGGGCACTTGGAAACGCTAAAAAAATAGATATATTCGCGACCGCAGATAAGCTATCAACATCAAAAGTAGTCAATAACCGAGCTGGAACCTCAACGCATGTTGTGTATAAATTTGGGCTTAAACGGTTCAGAACTTTTCGAGTCTATGAAGGATGTAGACACGAACAGAGCATTTTTATATATATAGATATACGGTTTTGGTTTAAATTTTCCTATCAAATTGGTTTCTAAAATCTCCATAACTTCATCATCGATTATTAGTTCCTCTCACTTTCTGGAAAACTTACTTCTGTGTTCCATTCTGCTCGCACATTTTTCCGACGGCTACCTTTCACTCGCTTCTAGCCTCGTTTGGCGATGGCTTCACACATAGTCAGGCTTAAAAGTTAGCTATACAACTTTTCCCAGCTAAGCCGAGAGCTAAGGGCGAGCACAAGGCAGCCGCAGAACTAAGCTTCTGCCCATTTTCCCCATTTCCCCCCTCCCCATGATTTCCTTCTCGCCCATAGGGCGGCTGCCATTTGGCATTGCATACTTCCCGGCTGACATTTAACTTTACCGCCATTGTTACGCATTTTTTTCTGCGGCTGTTGCAAGGTTGCGACGTGATTTTCTTTCCACATTTGGCAGCCTAAGCTTTTGGTTTTTGGAACTACTGCAACACAAAACCACCTTTTTTTTTCTTCCTGCCCGATTTTAGTTTGCTTTTCCACAGTCTCTTTGCCACTGCTGCTCCTCTACTGTGTGTGTGTGTGTGCGCTCTTTTTTTGTAACAAATGCAACGGAAAACCTATTTCCTTTGTGGATATGAGTAGGAAAATGCTTGTTAGCGCCGCATATGCCACAATCTCGTGTGTGAGTGTATGTGTGTGTATGTGGAACCTTGAACTTGTTGCAATGGATACGAAAACTGTTGGTTTTACTTCACCTCGCCTTTTTGTCCTCCTAACAATGCTAATTTCATTAGGGCAACCAACGAGGAAAAAGAAGCTCAAACACACGTAAATGAGCGCAAGGACAGATCGTGGCTAACATTTTACGTTTCCCATATAAAATCACAATTACATTTCGACAGTAGGGTAAAAAGAAGAAGGAAACCAAAAACAAAAAAAAACCGAATACATCGAAGTGAAAGCAAACTTTTAATTGCGCATACGACAGGTGTGACAGTGCCAAAGCAGCTCAAGTTCTGGTCGAGTGTGGGTCCAGGTGTGTAGGTGTTGCTATGTGTGTGTAAGTGTGAAATTTGGCTAAACTTTTCCAACGTTTCCAAACCCAATTAGTGGGCTACAGAAAACACACGAATAACATTTGCAATTGACAAGCTCTTTGACAAATGCCTTTTGACTAATTATAAATACTTATTTAATACAATTTAAAGGTTATTCTTAGAAAAGTAATACACTGGAAGGATTTAAATGAAAACCTTCTGAAATAAAAAGGAAAATTTATTACTTTGGTATATATTTAAATTTAAATACAAATGGCTTTTGCCTGAGTAAAAATACTTTTTTAATAAAATTTGTAAGCTAATCTTAGGTAAGTAATGCATTTGAAGATCAAAAGAAAACTTTCCAACATAAAATAGGAAACTAAAATAGAGAATTATTATTACATTATACTATACAAATATTAGATATCATATCTTAATTTAATAAATTTCTTGGAATTTCCAGTTTTGACTTCATAAATTAATTCATAAATTTGTTATTTTGAAGTATACCTTCTTATCTAAACCTTGACCTAAGATTTTTACGAATTGTACAGCTTTGTCTTAAGTTTTATTAAATTAGAATTATGTCAAATATTTATATATATATGTTATTGAATATAATTTCTTTCTTATATCAAGTGTACATATTACCACCTTTAGTTGAATCTGAACCTTTACCTGCACCTTGTTTTGTGCGAGGTTCTTTTGCGGTCTGTGCCCTGTCTCAGTTGTCAGTTTGTAAAATTGAATTCTTGCCCGGTTTGTTTGGCTTTTGAAAGATTTATAACATGGCCGCGGGGTGGGGGTGGAAGTCGGTGTCCGAATGGCAATGGCCGCGTATCGATAAGCACAATGGCCGCTCGGGTGAGTGTGTGTGTGTTTGTGACAGTTTCACACACACATACAGATACAGGGGCCGCCACTCACGTACAGGCCAACACACCCATCGGCGGCGACAAACTTTTTAATCAAATTTTTTAACGCAATTTCTTTGACTACTTTTTGTTTTCTGTCTCTCCTTCTTCATCCTCTCGCTGTTGCATATGCATGCTCAATTGTGTTTGTATTGGCAAAGGACATGCTTTGTGATTTATACACACATCACACAAACACACACACACACACAAACAGAGCGTGCCGCTGGACGAGGCAGAGGGACATTGGGTGGGTGTTGGTAGCGAAAGATGCTGGAGGTTTGCTGCCTGCCTGCCTGCCTGCAAGCAAACAACAGCTTTTTTTGATTTATGAGCGCTTTGGGTGCCGCCATCGCCAGCGACACACACACAGCAACGGAAAATATAAAGAACACACCCAAAACAGCGGAGAATCGACAGCTGAATACATTGAAGGCAAAACTTTAGTATAAGTTCAAACGTGCAAGTTAATAAAAACAAAATAAAAAATAAATAAGTTGGGAACATTGCTGTTCCGACCAAAGAATACCCGGTCATTGCATACTGTTGAGGAATTAATCGGTCGTTAATTATTACTTCTTTACTTGTTCTTATTTTGCATATCATCGTACCTAGTTTACTGAACATAATTGTCTTGTTTACAACATAAAGCTTTAAGCTCACACTCATAGCCAAAATGCAGTATATGTGCATGAGTATTGGGACATCACGCGATCTTATTTTTCTTCCGCACGTTTCTATTTTTCGCCAGTTAGATCTAGTTGGAATTTACCCGCAACCGCTCGCTTATCGCACCCGCTTATAAAACTTATTCTAAGACGCTTCATGAATTAATAAACATAAAACACCTAAGACAAAAAATAATACAGTCCACTGCATTTATAAACATAACAAAATTTGGTCCTTCGAGCCGGATAACCGCGATTGCTTTTGTGTTTATTTTCGTGAATAATATATCACAGATAAAGACTTTTCTTCGTAATGAACCCAATAATGCATCGGACGATTCAACAACGTGGTGCCTGCAAGGGGCAAATAACTCGCACCCTTAACAGCGCAACAGAGTTTTCAGAGAGATGTGATAATGTGGAAACTCTGCAGGTGAAGCTGAATCGTTTAGTAGCAACTTTCGACCACTTTATGGAGCTCTCCGAGGACTTAGTAGCATTCAACATGGAGGAGGGATATGAAGACCCTGGCTTGGATATACCCGAATATGAAGACAAGTTCTACAGCGCGCACGCTATTTTTAGTAAAGCCATAAAGGAGATGGGAGGGCAAGATTATGGCCAAGACCAGTCTAACATTTTGCTCTCAAGTACAGTGGAACGTCTATTTGAGGGACAAAACCAACTATTGGAACAAATTCATTCCTCATCGGGAGCAACTGACTTAAGGTTTGAGAAAATTCGGATTCCCACATTTTCTGGAAAATACGAGGATTGGAGCCAGTTTAGTGATCTGTTTCTAAGCTCAGTAGACAATAACAACAAGCTTTCCAAGTGCCAAAAGTTTCATTATCTGAAATCATATTTGGATGGAGAAGCTCTGTCCCTAATTAAACATATTGCCGTTTGTAATGATAATTACCAAGACGCATGGGAGAAATTGGAAAATCGTTATAACAAGAAAACGCTCATCGCTCGAACTTTTGTTCAGAAGTTTCTGTCGTTGCCTACCGCTACCAATTCGAATATCGCTGAGTTACGTAACGTAATTGACTCTGCCGACGAATGTATTCGTGGTCTACACGCGCTGAACTGCGACAGCCGCGATGTATGGCTAATTCATATTTTGCTCTCAAAATTAAGTCCTGAAATCAAACAGGCTTGGGCCAACTGTAATATGTCGGTCAAAGAAGAGGTCACCATAAATGATTTATTTAGTTTCCTTTTTGCTCATTGTGATACTTTGGAGTCTTGTCAGGAGTTACACGTAATACAACCGTCAAGACCAGCCCAGAGTAAACGCCGCCAAGTCGCCTATCATGCAAGTGGATCAAATCAGCAGTCCCGCGAATGTATTTATTGTCAAGGTCAGCACAATATATATGCATGTGCTGAATTCAAAGCTCTAGATGTACTAGACCGCCGCACCTTCGCCAGGGATACTAAGCTATGTTTCAATTGCCTGAGTCGATCTCATCAAGTCAGGGATTGTAACTCATCGAACACTTGTCGTCAGTGCAATGCTAAGCACCACACTTTAGTTCATCCGGTTGAGTCACGATCGGTTCCTTCGGCTCCTGCTCATCTGTCTACTGCTGAATTCAATACGATTGATCAAGTTGCTGATACTGCCGCTGTTAGTCATCACACTCTGGAGAGGGCTAACAATCAAACCATACTGCCAACTATTCTGGCCAATGTAATCGACACATGGGGCAACAGGACCACATGTCGGTTATTGCTCGATACTGGATCGACAATAACTATGGTAGCCGAGTCGTTCATCCAAAGGATAGGAATTTCACGCACGCACGCTCGCACCTCAGTGGCTGGATTAGGTGCTAACCCGGCTGGTGTTAGCCGAGGACGTGCCAGCTTTACCCTGCTCTCAAGAACCACTACTGCAACCCTGGAGATCTCTGGTCTAATTATGAGTTCTCTGACTTCTTTGATTCCAGGTCAACAGGTCAAGACCAGCTCTCCTATCTGGAAAACGATTTGCAGTCTTCCATTGGCTGATCCAACGTTTGGAGCTCCGGGAAAAATCGACGTTATTCTGGGCGCTGATCAACTGTGGAGCATATATACTGGAAATCGTCGAGAGTTTGGTAGTGAATACCCCATCGCACTACACACTAATTTTGGTTGGGTTATTACAGGCAGCTTCAACGATTGCACCGAATCATGGACGCACGCACAAGCCCACCACGCATACGAAGATTTGGATTCGTTAGTTCGATCATTCATGGATATGGAACAAATTCATCCAAGTAAAGCAACGATAGACTCCAGTGATCCTGCAGAACAACACTTTCTGGCAACGCATGCTCGCAGAGATGATGGTGTATACATTGTTCAGTACCCATTTAAGGAGCCCATTACGCCAATTGGATCAACGTTGCCACAGGCTTTAAACCGCTTCGCCGCTTTAGAGCGGAAATTTCGGAAATTCCCTGGACTTAAACAACAATACGTAGAATTTATGGATGACTATTTGAAAAGAGGACACATGGAATTGATACCTGCAGCTGCAGCGGCTGAGGATTCAGCACATTGCAACTATTTGGCGCACCACGCAGTGTTTAAACCAGATAGTACTACCACACGTTGCCGAGTGGTATTTGACGGCTCAGGAAAGGATTCCACGGGTCAATCGCTCAATTCGCGGCTTCACATAGGCCCACCTATTCAAAGGGATTTAATTGGAGTATGTCTTCGTTTCCGTCAGCATCTTTATGTATTTTGCGCTGACATCGAAAAGATGTTCAGAGGAATTTTGGTCTCAGACGACCATTCGCAATACCAACGTATAGTTTGGAGAAAAGAGGAGAACGCACCACTGGATCATTATCGACTGCTGACCGTCACATACGGATTAGCTTCATCGCCGTTCTTAGCCGTCAGGGTTCTTAAGCAGCTTGCGATCGACTATGCAGATTTGTATCCGAACGCTGCAGTCATTCTTAACAGAGACGCTTACGTTGATGATATTCCTACTGGATGCGATAAAATTAAGGATCTCATTGCACTCAAAGATGAACTAATTCTACTTCTGAGCGAAGCTCAATTTAAACTTCGAAAGTGGAGCTCAAACTGTTCCGCACTCTTAAAGTCATTGCCACAGGAGAATTGTGAGTATCCTCCTGACGCTTTCGAGCAGGAAACTTCTGATCGAGTTATTAAAGTTTTGGGACTATGCTGGAAACCAAGAACTGACTATATCTCCTTCAAGTTAGAAACCCCTAGAATCACAACAACTTTAACCAAACGCACTTTGCTTTCTGAACTAGCCAAGATCTACGATCCGCTGGGTTTGATTGCGCCCACAACTGTGTTGTTAAAGATTCTCTTTCAAGATAGCTGGCTGAGTTCTGTCGAATGGAATGAGATATTGCCTTCGCAATTATGCTCACGGTGGCAACAGTTCGTATTTCAAATGCACTTATTGGAAAATTGTCGAGTGCCTCGTTACATAGCAGCGCCGCACCAATCGATTGAACTGCATGGATTTGCGGATGCCTCATCTCAGGCATATGCAGCCGTCATCTATAGTCGCGTCGTGGTCAATAATGGATATGCAGTGAAGCTGATAATGGCAAAAACTCGCGTGGCTCCTATTAAGCCTATTTCCATTCCTCGACTTGAGCTAAACGCAGCCCACTTACTCTCGAAATTGATTTCACTGGTTAAGCAATCACTAACTATTCCTATTTCCAGAATCAATTGTTGGTCAGACTCTGAAATAGTCTTGCATTGGCTATCATCATCTCCACGGACTTGGAACACATATGTTTGCAATCGCACTGCTGAGATTCTGGAGGCATGTCCACGAAGCTGCTGGCAGCATATTAGAAGTGGCGATAATCCAGCTGACTGCGCATCGCGAGGACTATTTCCAAAGGACCTCGTTGATCATCAAATCTGGTGGAATGGACCAGCTTGGTTATCTCAGTCACGTTCAACTTGGCCACCCGTTAAGGCCAAGTTTGTTTTGTCGACAGAAGAACAGGCATGCTTAGAGGTAAAGGCCGAGCCAAAGGTTAATCTACACATTTCCGATGACGGAAATGAGCTTACCTGTATGATCAACAAAGCCTCCTCATGGTCTCGCTTATTGAGGACTCTGAGCTACTGCATTCGTTTCGTCCATCGTCTTCGTACAAGGAATCAGCTTTCGGTGTTCCTGTCGGCGTGGGAACTACAATACGCACGATCTAGAATATTCACCCACGTCCAGAAGGAGTTTTTTAAAATGGAATACAAGCAGTTGATCACCGAACAGCCATTGTCAAAGAAATCTAAGTTGATTCGATACAACCCCTTTATAGACGAGCACAACGTAATGCGTGTTGGTGGTCGCATAGACAATTCTATAGCTAATTATGATGCAAAACATCCCATAATTCTGCCTAAGGAATCTCCCATTGCTGCTCTACTTGTTCGATATCAACATGCTGTCTCGCTACACGCTGGAGTAGAATACACTTTTCACAGTTTACGACAACGATATTGGATTCTAGGAGCCCGAAACCTCGTCCGCAAAACCATATTTAATTGCAGAACTTGCTTCATGCAGCGAAGACACACGAGTTCTCAACTTATGGCTGATTTGCCCAACTTCCGAGTTCAACCCGCCCGTTGTTTTCTTCACACTGGTTTGGATTATGCTGGACCTGTAACAATCAAAGTATCTACAGGTCGGACACCAAGATTTGGAAAGGCTTGGTTTGCAATTTTCGTTTGTCTATGTACAAAAGCGATACACATTGAATTGGTCAGTGATTTGACAACATCCGCTTTTATAGCCGCCTTTAAACGATTTTGGGCTCGACGTGGGCCAATATCAGATTTATATTCGGACAATGGCACTACGTTTCATGGGGCCAAACGAGAATTAGATGAGATGCAACGGATCGCAATTGCCCAAAGTCAAAATGAAGAGATTTCAAGCTTCTTCTCGACTCATGAAATTAATTGGCATTTCATCCCACCTTCTGCACCCCATTTTGGAGGGATTTGGGAAACTGGAGTGCGATCTATAAAGATGCACCTAAAACGAGTTACTGGCAGCAGTGCATTAACATTCGAGGAATATTCGACCCTGTTAATTCAGATAGAAGGACTTCTGAATTCTCGTCCTTTGTGCGCACCCAGCGATCACAGCCTTAACCCGCTAACCCCTTCTCATTTTCTAACAGGTCAGCCTCTTACTTCGGTACCGGAGCCATCTTTCCTGGATGCACACATTGACAGACTGCAGCGCTGGAGACAATTGCAGGCCAAGGTTCAAGGGTTCTGGAAACGCTGGAACTTAGAGTATCTCAGCACTCTTCAAACTCGCACGAAATGGCAACAAGATGCTCCAAATGTTGCATTGGACACCCTTGTGGTTTTAAAGGAGCCGAATCAGCCGCCAAGCAAGTGGCTGTTGGGAAGAGTTATTGAGGTTCATCCTGGCCAGGATCAGAGGGTTCGTGTGGCCACAATTAAAACTGCCAGAGGAATTTACAAGCGCCCCATTACAAAAATTGCTGTGCTTCCTTTGAACTGAACCGTCGTTCAGGGGGGCCGGTATGTTGAGGAATTAATCGGTCGATAATTATTACTTATTTACTTGTTCTTATTTTGCATATCATCGTACCTAGTTTACTGAACATAATTGTCTTGTTTACAACATAAAGCTTTAAGCTCACACTCATAGCCAAAATGCAGTATATGTGCATGAGTATTGGGACATCACGCGATCTTATTTTTCTTCCGCACGTTTCTATTTTTCGCCAGTTAGATCTAGTTGGAATTTACCCGCAACCGCTCGCTTATCGCACCCGCTTATAAAACTTATTCTAAGACGCTTCATGAATTAATAAACATAAAACACCTAAGACAAAAAATAATACAGTCCACTGCATTTATAA
>NW_028257253.1:0-62386 GCF_035046125.1 Drosophila serrata | reverse complement strand
ACAGCCGCATGGCTATCCAAGTAGATTCGAACTCTGTTGCCCCTGAGGTCCTGCCTTAAGGAAAGTTCGACTGCTTCCCTTATGGCTAGTAACTCAGCCTGAAAGACCGTCGCTGGGTTCGAGAGATTGAATGCCTTTTCAATCCCCCCAATTCTCAGCTTAGATCTCAGTCCGCCGCAGCTCATCTTGGAGCCATTGGTGTAGAGGAAAACCTCGTTCTCTACTGCCATTTTGTCCTTGCTCCAGTCTTCCCTTGTTGGATATGTGGTCGAGAATGCGTTCCCGAAGCTCAACACCGCGATCATGTAGTCAGTCTTTTCGTTTGTAATTTTACGGTTGCTTACAAGAATCTTGCCGTGCCCAGTAATCGTATAAAAATCGTATCGAAAAAGTCCTATGTCATTCCATAAAGAATGTTATAGAGAAGTTGTGTAAAAATTTTGAAGAGAATTGGTCGAGCATTTTTTGAGAAATCATGTACACCAAAAAACACAAAAGAAGATAAAAAGTATTCTAAGGTAACTTCTAATGACTTCAGTATCAACAAATAATGAGATATTTTAGGATTGTGGACCTTTAGGGTATTCATTAGAAATCCATGCACTATATCCACAGCAGTTGTGCTTTGTTTTATTTTAAGAAAAATTTAAAATAAATATGCACCATGGCTGATAAGCATATAATAAAAGTTGTACTTATAGTGGTAAGATACCGGTAACAATTTTTAGATATGGGGATCTCTCGCATATATGTAATTTTCTTTGCATTGCTTGCGATTACGGTTAACTGTAGACAGAAAAGCCAAGAGCGGAGCGGCATCGAAGATCAGTCGCTCGCTTCTGAGTAAAAAAAATAGCAAGATATCTACATTAGTCTACCGCAATTATAAGCATATTATACATAATAATAACTAAAAAAATCGTGTTAATTATTATACCCTTGCAGGCTATTATAAGTTCAGTCAGAAGTTTCCAACGAAGCATCCACAGCAGAGTCGATCTAGCCATGTCCGTCTGTAGGTGTGTCTGTTTCTACGCAAAATATGCTCTCAGTTTTAAAATTGAATGAAACTTAGCAGTTAGTCTTCTATATTCATCACTCGTATATAAGTCGCAATGGGCCAAATTAGATGATTATATCATATAGATATATAGATGCCATACGAACGATCGGAAAATTAGTCGATAAAAATTATAACTTTTCATTTTCCAACAAGATTTTAACAAATTTCCTTTTTGTATTATTTGTAAAACTGGTTTAAAAAATTTTTGAAAATCGAACTACTATATCACGAAACGAAGGAACGATCGAGAAATTAATACAAATAAAAATTATAACTTTTTCAGTTTTCAACATATATTCATTAAATTTGATATATAAATCGCTGGCTTATTCGGCGGCTATCGAGGCAGGTTTATTTTTCCTTTGAAAACAAAAAATTCTTTGAAAACAAATTGTTGGTTCTCTCTTAAGTGCGTTCAAAATTTTTAGCGAATCGGTGATGCCATACCCTTGTGATTAAGGTATAACCCTCGAGTGGCCCGGTTTCGCGGGAGAGGAAAAGAGAGAGGAATAGAAGAGAGGCAAGTTAAGCTCGTGAAGAATAAACGTTCACGCTGAGGGACAGACTTCTTATTCCAAGATGTTATCGCAAAACTCTTGAAATGTTCTTGGCGTTGGATACCCAATTTAATAACCTTACGCTATTAAATCAGACTCCTAGGCGCAAAAAAAGCTGATATTGGTGGGCAGTATATAGACGGACCCCAACTACCTGCAACGGGCTCTCAGCAGCAGCCTCCCTCGGCGCAGCCCTCGACCTCAGCATTAATTCCAAGAGTGCTGAGATCGATCGCTATAGAAGATTCGGTACCCGAATGTGCAGCGGGAGTGCCCGGACCGTCGCAAATATTGACCCCTCAAAGTCCCAAACATCGGAAGATGTTCTCGCCTTTATACAAGGTAAAACCAGAGCAGACCAATTAAAAATAAAGGTAAAAAAAATCAAATTTTTTTATGCTAGGGACATGTCTTTCAAAATAAATGTCCCTTATGAACTCCTTGAAGCTATTTGCCTTAAAATATTTGGCCAGAGTATATTGCTGTCAAGAATTTCGAAGCTAAGAAGAAGAAAAAGCAGTCTGAAGGAATAACTCTTCCTAAGGCCGATCAGACCACTGCGCCTTAACGTCTAACTCCGCCTCAAAGAACCAACTAACTATCTAACCATTTCCTATCATAATGCAAGAGGCTTACGTAGTAAGCTTCCTAAATTGTATTCTGATAGTCTTTCGTTTGCTTCTCAGATTATTGTGTTACAGCCGGATATTCTGAGCTCCGATGTTTTTCCAGCTCTGTGCACAGTATGGTCGGTCTATCCGGCGTGGGAGTGGAGTCCTCATAGCGGTTGACTCCTCACTCACGTCAGAATTATGAACTATGAAATATGAGGTATCTATCAATTTTTATTGAACACCATGAGATAGCTAAGAAAATCGGTCGATGTCAAAACGTTGCAAGTAATTTTCTTCGTAATAAAGCAGACTATGTAAAATATATGGATAAAAGAAAAAAAAATTTTAACAAAGGCATCGGAACCACGACTTATCTTCCGAACTGTCTCAAATTCCCACCTTTCTGCTCGTAAAATTAAGAGAGAATACGGAGTAATTGTAAGTGTGGCCACGATAAAACGAGTTATTCTAAGCGCCAAAAACTTGAAGAGAATGAAAATGATGCTTGTTAGGAAGCACGACTTCGACTTGCCCGACAACACATGTCGTGGAACAAGTAGTAGAAACCCGTGGTCTTCTCTGACGAAGAGATGTTCAACCTTGATGGACCGGATGGATATAATTACTATTTCCACGATATTTCGAAGGGAAGAGTGTTTTCAAAGTCGTCGTCACGCCTGTGCAGGTGGAGTAATGTTATGGTAAGCCATATGTACAATAGTGTGCTCGAAAAGGGTGTGCCCCAGTTTTCTGAGACGTATGGTAGAATTCCATGAACTTACCAACACGACAATGCTCCGATCTATACCGCTCGGATTGTAAAGCAGTGGATTAAAGACCAAAATGTCAAATGGCCGCCTTACTCCCCTAACATAAACATTATGGAGAACATTTTGAAACTTTTGTCGACGAAAGTATACGAAGGGGGAAGACAATTTAGAGACTTTGGGGCTTTAATTGAAGCAGTTAAAAAAGCGTGGTAGACAATTTTACTAAATAATATTGGAAAAATTAAAAAGAAAGTAACATTTATTAAATAATGCTAAAACAGGGCCTTAAATTACCTAGTGAAAATAATACTTAAAAAAAATAAATTTTATAGTTTAGAGGTCAAAATTTGCTATTATACTAAATACGGATTTATTTATGCAAACAAATTTATTAAAATTAAATCGGAGTGCTTGTTATGATAGTCTCCTAATTTTCTGAAAATTAACCCGAATTTCTGAAATTTTAAGGAAGAGATAACAAGAAGAAAATAAAAATAATTTGAAAAACGCCAAGGTTTTATTTTTTTAATATTATTATTCGATTTTTGATATGTCTTATTTGATATAGTAGTCCGGTGTTCATAAAATAAAGGTCTAAAAATCTGGAATAATACAAAATGACTTTATCTTAATGCAAATAAAAATCTCCTGGAAACTGAAAAAGGGTATCATTTTCTTCTAAAAATGTTCCGATCAAGGGCATTAAAAAAACTGTCGCCACTAATGATATAAACTTTTCTTTCCAGATGAGCATCGTGAAGAACGAGTTACCAATAGTAAATGGAAGGAGTCTCAGACCCAAAGCGACAGGTAAATGTACAGTACTATTCAACCGAAGCTTTGGACAAAAATAAAACTTTTATGATTTTCGAACTCCCCAATATTCATCGCGCTTTTATAATCTTTCACCTTCCTTTCATTAACTTTTTATATATAACTTAGCCAAAAAAGAAATTAAATATGTGTGTAATTAATTCGAATTTTAATTCTGCATCGGAAATTATATGACATTTGGCTTTAGAAGACCAGAAATTTAAAAAATAAATCTATATTTGTATATGACATTTATTTTTAACAAATCAAAGCTTAATAAACTTATAGCGCTTACTCAAAAAGCATTAGATGTAAAAAAGTATATGTATGTAAGATAATTTGATATTAACTCTGTTTTATTAAATAAGCTTATAGGTTAAAGAATTGATTATAATAGGCAAAAACTGTTCGACTGAATTTTTTACTTTTTAACTTTATTTTGACGGTTTATACTTCTTAGTGCTGAACCTTCTCGACCGACTCTTTAAGACACCACTCTATTCGCCTATTCTGCCATCTGGTGCCCATAACACCACCCTTCTTTCGGCCGTCCTGCTGTTCTAGATGCATCATCCTCCTCTGCACTTACCTCGTCATTTTCTTTGTAGTAATCATAAAATCAGCTCTTGTTGATGTTTGTAGTGGACCCTCAAATTCTGCTGCCCCCTTAAAATCGTATCGGCTGTTTTCGATGTATAAGTGGCCATGTGGCGATGAACTGCGTTCCTTTAATAGCTACTAGATAACCTAACTGGAAACCATGATGTCCCTTTCTTTTTTTTATAAAATTTTTTCTTAAAGGTGTCTTAAGCTTTTCCTATATGGAGCCTAGTTTCTTGCCAAGTTCATATGCGTTCGTCTTATAGGTTTAACAGCATCTCATCTTGTAGGACCTTCAAGAGCTCAGGATTGGCGTTATTTCTCTTTCTTTAGCAAAACATTACTTCGAAATGCGTATAACTAATCGATGCGAAGACATTTGTGTTTATAGTGTGCCGCACTTGTACTTATACCATTTTGCTGGTTCCGTTGCTAAAGTCAGCAAGAGTATGGAATTAATAACTTTGTTGACCCGTTCGTTTTAGCCATTGCCCCTTGGTACATCTGCTGAAATGCCGATTTGCTCAGCTTGTTGTTACTGCAAAATTCACTAAATGAATGTGGTGTAAAGGCAGCTCCTTTATCGCTGATCATTCTTTGAGGACTACCAAAATAAAATCGATGATTCCAAAACCTTATTAGGCGTTTTTCTACTTCGTTGGGAATATTCAGCTGTATTTAGAGAAAATATACTTATAATTTTTCGACGTCAAGTCCAACGAACCTAAATGGTTAATGTGAAACGTTGTGTAATAAGTTCAAAAAAAGTTTAATTTATTTGTTAGTGCACTAGTGGCTATTTATTGATCCATTCTAGTCCGGGCTCATTTCATGAATGCCCTGCTTGACTTAAGAATCTATTGGCTTGGCTTACAATTCACATAGCTGCCCGAGCAGGCGGCGCGCGCAGCGGCCGCGCAAGAGAGATAGAGTGTTATGCTTACATGGTAACCGAAGGATCGGCCGCGCATGCAGACATGCCGGCTCAGCATTTAGGAATTTATAACAAAGAAAGACAATCAAATTTTCCATAATTTTCCGTTAAATTTTCGTGGAAGAAAAAACTGCCGTTCAATTTCTTACCGTAATTTTTTGATGTCCTATGTTTATATCAAGTTATCAGGACAACTCCTGAAAACTTTTATATTTCCATAAATTTGTTTGCTCATAATTCTCTTGTATTTATTTGTGAAAGAACTAAATTTGTCTCTCAATTTTTTTATATAAATTTTTTTAAACACAAAGTTGCCCTTATAAGTTGATATCAAGTTAGCAGAACAAACCCAGAAATCCTTCACATTTCCAAAATCTCTTTTAGCTAGAATTTGCCGTTAATTATTCGTGAAAGAAATAAATTTGGTTCTCCATTTTTATACCTTAGCTGGCCGATATTTTCAAGGCCGTACGATTAACTTTTCTGCAATGGATTATTTTTGTATTCTTGAATCGCATAAGCACCAATATCGATTAAACACGAAACGCAGTTGTTGATGATTGTAACAGTTCAATCAGTGCTTTATTGGAATTGATACTCCATCAAAATCAGGCACTACTTTTGAGAAACTCTAGCTGCCAGCAGTTAAAGCACTTCGCACCGTTGTTGTTGCCGTTCTTCACGGCCGGATGTTGATTTCAGCATGTGATGAAATTGAGATTTTGGACCCTTGCCATTTCTAAAATTGACCTCTAAATTTAACCTCTTCCACGCCTCAATCTTCCTTTTTATTTTGGCTTTCTATCTCGTTCGGCGGCAAGAAAGAGACTGAAAATTTAATACCCTGCAAGGATATTAATATATTTAAAGGAAAATGGTCAGCCTATCGGTCTATCGGAATATTTCTTTCCCCCGAAAATTAAAAACATGATAATATCAAAATAATACAGTGAAGCGTTATTACAAAAATTCGAAGTTTTTCTATTTTGGTTCACTGTATTTTTTTTTTTACAATTATTATTTTTAACACTTTTATCTTGAAGCTCATCATCGTCCATTTCTGCTGTGAAAATTTATGTGGGTAACTGAAAGCACGACGTGCGGAATTTATATCATTTGAGATGTAAAATACACCAACTTTAGGTCGATCAACTTTCAGTGACATCTGCTTCGAAAATATGCATTGAATAGGCCTTTATCATCTTGATTATAAGCTTCTCATTTTTGTTCTTTGCGTTTATAGCCTGCGGGCAAAACGAATTCAAATAAACAAATCCAGCAATGACACTTCTACAGTGTGGATTGTAAGAAAGGCCCAACTTGTAGGCGTGCTTGCCTATTGGCCAGTGGCTACCGTTATCTTCTGATGGTTTTCTTACTTTTTGGCGATCAGCTCGGCAGTCCGTCTCTTTTTTTAATTTGGCCAGCATAGTTTCTTGACTACTCCTTGCGGGATAGTATTTGAAATGATCGTAAATTTCCGTCTGTACTGAGTTCAGAGAGTCAAGAGTGTCTGTATTTTCCTTTCCTTTCACCCTCTCCTTGCCAGCTTCAGCTTTCTCGTTTCATGGGATGTCGTCCGATTACCCAAGCTATCCGAGACCTGTTTTCCTCTGCTGGTCCATTTAGGGCCTCTTTGCAGTTGGCCGCTAGTGTTGATGTAGTGCTTACCGTTGCGATATATTTGATGTCCGCAAGGCTATAAGAGAACCTTGGTATTTCGAAGGTGTCGATTTGATGAGAGTTCAACATGTTTCAGTATTGGCAGAACCTCCACCTGGAAAAGTGGAAGGACTCTCCAGTTCTGACGAAAGATTTCGGCCCACACCCCGCAGCTCATCCTCGAGCCTTTGGTGTAAAGTCATCTGGCTTGGGTGCACTCTCTCTTCTCCATTCTTGACTTGTTGGGTGCATCGTGGTATATGTATTGCCGAATCGCAATCGGGTGTCATACAGTCAGTGTTGCTGATGAAATGTTCTATTGGGATTATATATAGAATGACATTCAATGCTACCCCGGACCATAATCTTAGTGCACCAGTGGCACATCCGCAAGCCGATTTCTGAATCTTTGTAAGTTTATTGGTATTCTATGCCTTAGTCAATGCCAACCACCATACTAGTGCTACTACTTTGTAGAGCCGAGCCATGTATTGTCTTTAGTTGGATGCCCCAGTTTTTTCAGACATCTTCCTACAGGAGTTGAAGAATATGTTTGATTTATTGACTCTTTCGTTGTTGTTTTTTTTACATGACAGCTTCGCATCTAGTACCACTCTCAAATACTTTGCTTCTTGCGATAGTTGTAGTTCTATACCTTCTGAGAATTTTTCTATTTGGAGATCTTTGTTCTTCTTCTTGTGAAGAGCATAAGCTCCATTATATCTGAGTTAATGCCCAATCCGCAGGCTTTGGCCCATGATTTGTGTTTAGTGAGCACCCTTGTAATTTGTTCAGCTATCGTTAGCATTGCTCCGACCCAGTAGTATATTTAGTATCCGCGTGCAGACTAAGCGGCCTGTAATCTTGGGTATGACAACTACTCTTGTTTCTTTTCACGCAAATGGTATGTGTGGTATATACATGTTTGGAAGTTAGTTTGTAACCTAAACATGCATGTTTTGTTGTCTGTAGCATTGCTGGTATAATTTTGCCCAGACCCTGATTTTTGTACTTGTATTCCTTCTGTCGGTCCTTGTACGTAGTATTAAAGGCCTTCCAAACATTTTTTCTCAGTTCGCTTATTAGCTCTTTGCTTCATCATTGTGGGTGTGTATTCTCCGATTAAGTAAGTTATTGTTGCGGGGGTTGAGTTTTGGTGCTGTCCCTTGTGTCGGCATCGAGATTTCAAAGAACACATTCCTATGGTCTGAAAAAAAGTGTTGTATCGAGACCCTCCATTTCCCTACCTTATAATCGCTGTGGTTCATTTTGAATTATTGAATTGAATTATGTCTAAGACCTCTGGAAAAATTACCAACATGGAAAATTAAGGTAGGCAAAAATAAAAATTAAATAAACAA
Organism: Drosophila serrata; assembly: GCF_035046125.1. Taxonomy (NCBI): domain Eukaryota; kingdom Metazoa; phylum Arthropoda; class Insecta; order Diptera; family Drosophilidae; genus Drosophila; species Drosophila serrata. The sequence goes on along the minus strand of NW_028257253.1, from coordinate 54,012 downwards.
GATGGGAAGATAACTATGGCTTACAAGGATTTGTTGTTGGATTATCCATAATCGATCTATTATACTCAAATAATATTTGTATTTTAAAGAAACTCCAATCTGTTTAAAATCGTATAAAATAAATATCCCATATTTATTTATTTATATAAAGCTAGCGGTTGGTTGTAAACTAAAGGCTAACTTAGGATAATGAGCATTGGCTGATGTGGCCTACCGCTCGGTCCCATATAATATATTGTGTTCATATCTTTGTTGAAAAATTACAATTTAACGCCAACTTTTATTAAATACCGATACATACAATATTTACAGTTTTTTATTGTGCTGAAAGGCCCAAAATATAGCTATTTATTAACTTTTTCATGGTGCAAGGATTGACTTCGAAAGTTTTAAATTTAAAGTAATTTAGCAATTAAATGTTTCGCACAGGCGCGAAACGGAAGCGATTTTTGAAGTCGATCAGTTCACCCGCCAATTTCTGCGAATCTAGAGGAAATGTTTTAGTAAAACTAATTTTAAAATTTCTTGCACTGATGACTTAAAGCTTGTTAGTTTTTTTTAAATGGAGGTTTTTTTTAAATTAAATTTGATGTAAATTTTGCACTTGATCTTGCTGAAATCGTTTTTAGGTAATCGCTCTGAATGATTTTAGTCAAATTAATAAACAAAAGTTAGAGTATAATATTAATTTGTTATTTATTTAAGTTTATTGTTTTAGTCGCAGATATGTTTTTTTTTTTTTAATTTCTTCATCAAAATGACAAAACAGCGTTTAAGCGACCATGCATTTAAATATTTTGATCGTTCTGAATTTTGATCAATCTCAACATTTCTTAATGCAATTATCTTGAAAAATAAGTAATTTTAAAGAACATTTAATTTTTTTTATATCATCTTTCACTTCAGTCAATATTGTTGTTCTTTAAATATTTCCTCCGTCTTGGCTACAATTATTTTGTTAGGTTAGGTTAGGTTTCAGTGGTGAGGCCCAAGACTAGAACCTCGAATTAGAGCTAAGCTCCTTTTTGTTCCACTCCCTCTGTTTGCTATTTGTGGTCCCGATCACTATCAGTACCATCATGAGTTAGTAAGGAAGCCTAGGATTGCCGATACTTTCAGCTTTCCTATGCTTCCCAGTGACTCCATCTTGTAGGCACCAAAGTGGCAAAGTCTGGTGCTATTTAGCGCTAGGCAGAAGCAGAGCAGATGTTTCGGTGTCTCTTTGTAGTTTGCTTGCATCTCCTATAGATTGTATTATTTGGCAGTCCCATCTTCATTGCATGCGGTCCGATCGCCCAATGTGCTGTGATGACTATCGTGAGCCTGCTGATATCCCGTTTGCTGTTGGATAGCAGTTCACTGGTTCGTTTTTTGTCGTACCTCGGCCAACATTTTTTGACCTGTGCTCGCTCTTACTAAGCCATTCTTTGTTCTTAGCTTGAAGTGGTCATGGATCCTTGTCTGGATCGCGTTTAGGGAGATCGGTTATTCGAAGTCTGTACTTTGCTCTGCCGAACCTACACGTCTGCCTTTTCGTTTCCCGGGATCTCGTTGTTTCCCGGTACCAAGGTTACTTGTACTTAATTTTTATCAGCAAGTTTATTAAGGGCCTTCTCGCATTCTGCCACTAGCCGCGAGTTTGTTTTCACGGCGGCTAGGGATTTGATAGCCGCTTGGCTATCCGAGTAGATCCGTACTTTGGTGTACTCGAGCTCCCGCCCTAAGGAGAGTTCAGCTGCTTCCCTTATGGCTAGCAACTCAGCCTTAAAGGCCGTCGCTGGGTCCGAGAGATTGAATCCCTTTTCAATTCCCCAATTCTCAGCATAGATCCCAGTCCGCCGCAGCCCTTCTTGGAGCCATTGGTGTAGAGGGATACCTCGTTCTCTACTACCACTTTGTCGCTGCTCCAGTCTTCCCTTGTTGGATTTGAGGTCGAGAATGCGTTCCCGAAGCTGAACTCCTCGGTCATGTAGTCATTTTTATCGTTTGTTTTATTAATCTTTATTCGGATGCTTTCAAGTATCTTGCCGTGCCCGGCGCCGTATTCCTTTTAGCAATTGCTTGCCTTCAGTCTTACTGAGCTCTGTGCTGCAATATCCTTTACGAACAGTTCTATCGGCATTATATTCAGGATAGCATTGACGGCAGCCGCGGGTCATGAGCGCATTGCTCCTACGGCCTCCGCACTCCCTGCTCGTTGTATCCGTGTCAGCTTCGATATATTGTTGTAGGGCCCTGTCTGTTGGGATTGGCCGTACCACTGCCACGTACCACTTTGTCTCCATTTTCCTGCAGGAGTAGAAAGCACTGCTTGCCTTTCTAACTCCTACCGGAAAGTTTTTCGTCCATGAGAGCTTTTTGTCCTGTACCACTCCTAGATACTTTTCCTGCTCCGCTAGTTTAAGCTCCATGCCATTTGCGCTGGGCATGTTGAATGATGGTATCTTGGTTCTTCTTGTGAAGTTCTGTTTTATTAGGGCTAATACCTAGTCCGCAGGTTTTTGCCCATATGCTTAACGTCAGGATAGGGTCCTGATACTAGCAGTACCACATCGTCTGCTTATGCCACTGCTTTAACGCCACCCATATTGAATTCTACCAATATGGCGTTCATATTTATAAGCCAGAGTAGGGGGGATAAAGCCCCGCCATGAGGTGTGCTTCTCTTAACAGTCCCCTTGAGGTGAGTGCCACTCAGTTTGGCCGTGATCGTTCCCCTCATAACCCCGATCCACCCTCTTATGCCTCTCTCAATACCTAACAAGTTGAGTGAGCACAGAATGGAGTCGGAAAGTCGAAGTTGAAAGCGCCTTTGATGTCTAGTAAGGTGGCCATCGTGTATTGCTTGTGTTGTAATGTCTTCTCGACATAATGTACAACTTGCCTTTACGTGCTGCGCATCCGAAAATCGATGTCCCTTTAGTCTCTCCCGGATGTGGACGTTCAGGACAAAGGTGGTGAGACTTATCGGTCTGTATTCTTTTGCTAGGATGTGCCCCCATCTGCCTGGTTTCGGTATGAAGATGACTTTCGTTTCCCTCCACAAGAGCGGGATGTGCGTCAGTTGTATACAAGCTTCGTAAATGGCTTTTAGCCATCTACAGACGCTTTTCTTGGCTGATTGTAGCATTGCCGGTATTATGCCGCCTGGGACCGGGCCCGTCCTTGGTCTAAGGCTCCTGTACCATAATGATGTCGATATCCCTCTCCCTTGGAAAGAACGTGAGATCTGCTGAGGCGTGTGAGCTGCGCTTTAGGTTTATCAGCACGATTTTCGACATTAATGTTTGTTAGGGTACCATCATGGGACTTATCGTCGATGACAATATCATCCAACGTTTGTTGGTGTCATCGACCTCCTCCAGTAGCTCGTCCGGCTCGGATAGGAAGACCTTTATCTTGGCCTTCCTAATGCCGTAACGCACTCCGTCTAGTCCTCTGTATGGACGTCCGGGTTTAGGGCCTTCAGACAGGTGACCGTGGTCGGTTTTCCTTTTCGGTAACCACTTGCGAGCTCTGGGTCGCCGATCGAGTTCGCCGTTTTGAAGGCCTCTTACTCCGCGATCTACGCAAGAAATTTGGCTTTGTCTTCGGTGTTTCTAGGGTCGGTCTTGCCTTCAGGCTCGTTCTTGGCTATCTTGCCGGGACTAAGCTACTGCGAGTCACTGGAAGGCATAAAGGACACGGCGACATTAAGCAAGATTCTCGCCATCTCAGCACCACCTGAGTGGTTTGGGGGGAGTCCTACTTGCTCTCCCCTCGGATTGGGACTCTTCTTCGTCGGTCTCCGATATTATATGAGATGCCGCGACTAATCTCTGCCTCAGCATATTCTTCTCGTCCATCGTTGACTGTTTATGGGGTTTATCCTCTCCCGGGAGTTCTGAAGCTTGGCGTTTTGTATCCATTTTCATTCATAGACGCCATTTTTTGTTTTATTTGGTTTTTTTATTTTAAAAATATTGTGTAGGCGCTTTGCATCGATCGTGGCACATTAGACCAAGTTATATGTATTTAAATCAAGGTGGACATTAAAGAAGTACACAGCAAACAAATTACTTTTGAAACGGACTCTGTAGATTTAAGTTTAAGTTTTTTCCATTATTGTATTATTTGTTATTTCAATTATTGTCGTATTATTTGTATTATTTAATGTATTAAATTAAATTTAGCCTTTCTCCGAAATAAATTTTTTTCTGTTCTGTTTTGCAACAAATTAAGGGGGTAGACCACCTTGAACGCCTGAAAATTTGAGGGTTTTTTAAAAATTCATTTTGACAAAGTTGTTAAGAATACAACTTTTTATTTATTAGTACATCATATTACATATGTTAAACTAAAAAATACTTATTGAAAGAAAAATAAATATTATTAAATGGCGGAGATAAAGCAAGTCAAAAAAAAAATTTCTTTTTGAGAATGGTATGCTGCACACCACATTGGTTATCTGAAATTCAAAAATACAATTTTTTTATAAACTATATAAGTATTATTATTATTAAGCAAATGGGAGCACTTTGAAAATGTTTGTTTTAAAAATGTATAACTTAAAAAAAAAAAATCATATCGATAAAATCCTACGTCATGCCATAGAGAACGTTATAGAGAAGCTGTGTAAACAATTTAAAGAAAATCGGTCCAGCAGTTTTTGAGAAATCATGTACATCGTTTTAAAAAATGTAGTTTTGAGAAAAACGCAAAAGAAGATAAAGAAAGTACTCTTAAGGCATACCGGCAGCGCTCAGTTCTAATGGCTGTAATATCAACAAATAATGAGATATTTTTAAGCCCAATGTCTTAAAATGACCGTAAGGATATTTGCATCAAAATTATGTAAAAACAAAAAAAAATCTTTTTTTTTTTTTTAATTTTTTCAAAGCTAGTGAGTTACCTATTGCCGGAAAGTTCTACATCTAAAAAAAAAAAAATATGACCTAAAAATTAAATAAATTATTGGTTAAGTCCTTTGAACTGCATGAACCTAGAGTATTATGTGCAGATTATAATGATTTGTACACACTAATCTCTTACGTAGATACCCTTCCCAAATTAAAATCTTTAATACTAACACACTTAGTAAACATGCAAGCTAACAACCTGGCAGCATGCCGGTAGTCAATTTCCTCGTATCCTGTCCTATATTTTCCATCGCGCCTACTAAAACCTAACCCAAACAGGCATGTGTCTGGTGTCTTACGGGCCACTTGAATGTACTGACCGTAGTGCATCAACGTCCAATAAAAAAAAAGTTTTGGTAATAGCTTGTTTACGTATTACGCGTTGGAAGGGCAAACACACGATAAAATCGTCCAAAATTCTTAACCACTATTCAAGGGGACACTACAAAAAGGCTTCCAATTGTGATGTACTCCGAGAAAGATCGCAGCGATTAACAATGCTCTCACCTCAAGCGAAAGCTTCCTAATTTAATTTACGTTACTTTTTATACAACTGCGGGCCCACCCAAGCGATCGCATTGCATATATACGCAAAAACTCCCCCTTCGTCTTCCAATCAGGCCAGTGTCACGAAATTCTGCTAATTTTAGTTTTTTCTCATTTTAACACGTGTTCTTTTTTTAATTTATTTATATTTTCACAACCAATTTACATAATGTAATTGTGTCAATGGAATCACCATACATTCAATATGTAAAATTATGTTGCTATGTAGAATAAGACAATTAATAGCAACTAAATACCTCTGTTTAATATTAAAATACGTTTATGTTACCTCTCAGTTATATTATATAATAAATAATATATTTTGTTATGCTCTATTCTGTTAAGGCCCGAAGCTTTGAAAGAAAAAGTTGATCTAAACGGTCAGAACAGATTTCATGAAGACAACAAACATAACCGTGATGACCAACCACTGCCGAAAAATAAACCCAATCATGAACCAGTAAGTTAACTTTCCATTCCTTATAAGTATAATGAATTTAATCATTTATGAAATATATATTTCGTCTGAAGTCAATAACAGCCGTTCGTGTCCCATTCTGATCAGCATAGTTTCGATCTTCTGTGTTCCGTCTTCAACATCATTCCTTGTTGTCTAGAAGTTTAAAATGGTCGTGAATTTCCGTCTGAAAATTTCTGTTTTGTTAAAGCTTTTCTATGACTGTTTCCTGGCCAACTCGTCAGCTTTCTCATTTCATGGGATGTCGTTACCAAACTGTTTATACCCTGTTATCTTCTAGATGTTTAATAGTGCCTTTTTCTATTTGTAGCACTAATGAATATGTAGTGCTCGCCGTTTCGGGAGATTCGATGCCCGCTAGACTATAAGAGTATATTCTTACCTGGAATTCCGGAGGTCTCGACTTAATTAGAGTTCGAATTGTTTCAATATTGCTAGAACCTCCGCCTATAATGCTGTCGCTAACTTTGACAGGTGAAAGGACTCTTCCACTCCCCAGTTTTCTAGAAAGATGCCGGCCCCTACCTAACCTCCAGCCGTCGTTGCAGAGTGGCTCGGTTACACTCCCTCTTCTTCATTCCTTCCTTGTACGGTATATTTTTGAATATGCATTTCCAAGTCACAGTCCCAATTTCATATAGTCTGTGTTTCTTGTTTATCTCGTCCAGGATCACTGTGCCCGGTGTGGTAGTTCTTCCAGCCCAGGCTTGCCTTCAATCATGCCGCGCTTGGGGCTGCTGTGATCGTGATGAAAATATTCTATTGGGATTATGTTTAGAATGACATTCAGCGCTTCCACGAAGCATGATTTTTATGCTCCTGTGGTACCTATGGATGTTGTAGGCTCTAGTTAGTCCTGGCTACCATACTATATCGTCTGGATTTTCTGCCACTTTTATTCCTTGAACTTTTGATCTAAATAAATATGGCAATGGTAGCACCTGTTCGGACGTGTCTCGAAAAAAATTTGAATTGCGGTGCCAATTATAACTCGGTTCCCTATCATCGGAAATAAAAAAATGCATTCGTTAGATTATAGAATACCCTAGGTAACGCTGTAGATTTTTTTAAATTCCAATTTTTGAATTTTTTCTAAGTGAAAAAAAAAGATAAAATAAAAATTATGAAAACAAAAATTTTTAAAAACGCGACAGCGTTACCTCGCAAAACATGAACAGAAATAGTGTTTGAAATTTCAAAAGGATCGGTGGTCAGCTTTTTGCCTCCTTTTTTTTGCGATATTTTCGCCAGTATGAAACTGACCTTATAATCTGCGCCTGCTGTTGGTGGGTTTATCCTCCCCCACTCATTGCTTAGTGATGGTTGTTTCCCACTAAACTCGACGGAGTTAGAGTCTCACCATTCGAAAGCAGCAACTTATTTCCTTGGATTTCTGAAACTGAGTGGGATTTTACCTTCCCCATATTTGGGACATTGAAACCATGGCTACGCCCCTTAGAAACGGTAAGGCAACTTCCGTTGCCTGGCCCTGGGAAGGGAACATTCGAACACAGCTGGATAAACACCTCAGCTGCGAACCTTATACAGAGGCCACAGGTAACTTTGCACAGGACGGCGTTTCAATCAGCTTAGGAATATACATCAGCTAATGCTATGCTGATCTTGCCTTGGACTGATGCACCCTTTCCACTCACATATATGAGTACATAAATAAAATTATTTATATACATGTATTTTAAACGAAATGATTAATTTAATAACAATATATATTTATTTCAGGTTTTGCAATCGTCTAACAAATATTCTGGACTTGAAGATGGAGGATGTGAATAAAATATATGTATGTTTCTCATAAATGAATAATAATAAAAAAGCAGAAACAATTCATCATTATTGTATTCGTTTACATTCTTTACGTTGTTAAATTATTATGGAAACATGTCTAAAATTCTCAAATTTCTGGAGGGTTTGTAAGATGATAGCAGGGTACCCACCGTTTTGCTTTTGGCGGATAACTTGGCGAATTACTACATCTAAACTCGTATTCATTTTATCTTACGTTTTTATATACAAATTTAAGTTTTCCGCGTCTTCCGTTCTGTAGTCAATGTACGGGGATGAACTGATGGATAATGTATTAAAACAGAGCGCATTGAACTATAAACCCGCGTTAAGACATTTTTTTTTTTTTAATATATTTCATCTAACCTTGAAAAAAAGATGCAGATAAAAAAAAAGGAATAGCTTTATTTCTAAGCATATGACATTAATGGAGAACGTGGGGGATTTTCTCCTACACCATTGTTACGCATTCCAAGCAGATTTACTCGCATCGTAACCGATTCGGTTGCGGTGCCTTTCTGTGAGTATACGTGCTCTCTATAAGGTATGCCTATGTCCAGTATTAATCCAATGTCCCTGTCCTCGGTTCGAGGTACTTGGGAGTCCGCATACCCGGATGTATTTTTGTAAATCTACAAGTCAATAAAAGAGCTGTGTGCTTGGTCGAGAACATAAAAACAATACATGTATTTTTTTTGGCGAGACAAAAAAATAAAACTTGTAAGTCATTTGTAAAAAGATTTTTGTATCGATTTCATTTACGGCCTACCTGCCAATCGCGAGGACATGGGAAAATGCTGCCTAATAGATAGTTTTTAAAAATTGACGACGATGTCGCTCATCCAAAACGTAAACAGGAAATCAGTAACTAGGATACTAACTGCCAAAATGCCATTACTCTTGAAAGAGAGAATTGCTCTCACCTTGTACACCTCGGGATCATCCTAGGAGTATCGTTGCGTTGCCCGAAACACTGTGTATCAAATTCTTCGTGAATTTTGCCGGGCAATCTTGGCCGAGTTTGCTGCTGAACGGCTAACGACAACAAGGTCTGGTACGGTACACGGTAAGCCAAGATTAATGTCTTTCTAACTGAGCCGGACGAGATACTGGAAGAGGTCAATGATAAGGCGTGCGAAATGCGCTACGCCTTATCACGCCTTCGACCAGATTACTGTGCAGCAACTCGGTTGGTAGGTCAAGAGCATGTGTTGTAATTAAGAAGCACGATAGTAACTTTCTCTGTTCCAATATCAGGACTGTGGATGTAGCAGTGGCCAAATTCGTGGTAGCGAATGGGAGCGTAGTATTGATCGCTTCGGCCGATGACTAACTAGCCCGCCTGAGTAGGCAAGCTGACCAATTTGCTCAGGTGCGACGGGAACCCGAGGAACCGGCTCTGGGGATGCTTGAAAATGATAAAGACAAGACTCTTCTTGATAGTAGTATTTTTTTTTTACGTTTCAATATGTAAGAAAGGTAGTTCAAGATTGGGATAAAGTGTTAGATCTGACCATGGCAATTTCAGGGTTGAGAACTAGAGTGTGTCGATACAACACTCCTTCTTGGACCAGAGCTATGTTTTCAAAGATTTATCGGCACCGACCCCATGAAACAGATTGGCCAAAATTGTACACTAAAAATTCTAGAACAGAAAGATACTGGTACAATCCCCTTCAGAGGCACTCGACAAGGAGGCCTTTCAAGAGACATGCAAGGTTTCATTCAAGCAGTATCAACTGTATTGGACAAAGGAACTGAGCGATCTCAGAAGAGAGCGGAAGTCCTTTAATACAAGCTAAGCGACCAGGATGTAGGAACCATATAAGAAAGCATGAAAAGCATAAAAAACAAGAAAGGAGGCTAACTTCGTCACGCCGAAGTTTATATACCATTGCAGATAGAACTTTGATCACTAGGAAGTAGTAAAATAGAAATTATATATATTTATTTAAAAAAAAATTAAGTAATGCCTGTTTTCAATTCATTCACCTTTAGATATTATATTTACAGTTTTACATTCACAGTTTTGCATTTTCCTCAATATCTAACTATCGATTGTATTGCAGCTATATTATAGTAGTAGTATATAGTAAAATCTTACACAAATTTGTAGAATAATATGATAGGCTAAATCTTAAATTTAATAAAAATCTGTTAAAAACTAAAAAAGTTATACTTGTTATACAAATTTTCCGATTCTTCCTATGGCAGCTATATGATATAGTCGTCCAATCCGGCTCATTTCGACATATATATGAGGGTAGTATATAAAAGACTAACTGCAAAGTTTCATTCAGATAGCTTAAAAACTGAGAGACTAGTTTGCGTAGAAAGGGACAGACGGTCACGGCTAGATCGACTCGGCTGTTGAAGGAGATGACTCCTTCACTGCATTGCAAACTTCTGACTGGAATTATAATACGAAAGAAGAATATAAAAATCGTATACAAAGGCAAGAGAGTTACCTGGAAAAATTTTACTGCGAGCGAATTTTTTTAAAGCGAATATCAACTGAGCGAATCCAATGGGCAGTAGATTCGTTTGGCAAATACCAAAGCACGGGCCCGAGCGCAGTATTCCTGACAATGTTAAAAAAAAATTAGTTGCCTAAAAAAAATTTAACTTTCCGAAACAAATGGGGGGGGGGGGGGCTACACTTAGAGATCATAATATGAGTCTACACAACGGTGGTATGGCCAATATTAACATACGGGACCCTTGCATGGTAACCAGCACTAACAAGGTCGCGAGAACAATAGAGAATATAAGATTATTTGGGAGATGCTCTTCCCTGGCTGCTAGTACCTGGTGCACGTTAGCAACGATGATCTCTGTGCAACCTGGGAAGCGCGAGTTACCGCCTCAGCACATTCCCTCGGCGGTCCCCCACCTAAGCCCCTGCGGTTGGCAAGTAACTAGAGGCCAAGCATTTATTGGCAACTAAGTTGCCAACCAAACGAAACATCGGGGCCACTGCGAAGCCGAGCCCTACACATGCATCCGGTCCGGTTTCAATCCATCCCGCTAGGTCAGCAGATTATTGTAAACACTAATTTTAAGGTTTAAATAAAGAATTCATTCTGAATTTGTATCCGAAACTAATCGGGTCGGGAAATCACCCAGAATATTCCATTACGAACCTTTATTACTTATAACGGGCGCAGTTGGTAGCCCTTCGGCAAAGGACAGATTCTACCAAGGAAGCTCAAGAAAGGATCTGAGACGGCGAAGGATGACTGGAATTGGCAGCAATATAATTATTCTTATTATGTAAGAGTGAGTAGAGTGAATTGTGCAATAGAGTGGAAAAATGTAATCTAATAAAGTACAGCGAATGTTGGCGGACGACGAATGGTTATGTTGTAAAAGATCCGAACCCTGCAATACCTGTCATCAGTAATTCATCAACGTTTCATCAACAGTCAAGGGGGTGCTGGCTTTTACGTTTCCAAGCTTTTAAGTTCGAGGTTATTTATAAAGCTGGTAAGGAAAATATTTCTGATTACCTACCCTTTATTACCTGTCATCAGTAATTCATCAACGTTTCATCAACAGTCAAGAGGGTGCGGTTGATTTTTCATCGATGACAGGCCATACAAACTGTTGATTTATTTAACATGGGCATGTCCTAGGCTGTCATCAATAAAAATTCATCAACAATTAATCGATGATCAACAAATTCATCATCAATTCATCGATGTTTCATCAACAATTCATCGATGTTTTATCGACAAATTTCTCAACGGCAGGGCCATGGTACTGCCGACGACTGCCGTATAGACTACTCCCGTAACTGTATCGTGGGCAGAGCTTCGTTGTAGAAGTCGCAGTCGGCGCGTTGATGACATGTTGATGACAGTGGCGTATTGATGACACGCGGTACTGCAGAGAAGTTACTGTATGGGCTAATAATGGTGCTCGTACATGATCGGCAACAGTCGTGTGGTCGTAGACAGAGATTAGAACGTCGATGTAGGAGAAGAGCAATGCGTGGAAAAGAATAAAAGTCGAAGAATAAATTAATTTCTGCATTGAAATGTATTGGACGGTGCACTATATCGCACATGGCGGCCGTTTAACATGAAAATGAGAGAAAGTTAAATAATAATATTAATAATTGGTATCGGTTGGGTCTTCACTTGTATTAGGCTGTGAACTGTACAGCACAGAATAGCAAGGGGAGGTACTAATTCGATGGAGTAAATTATTAAATTAATTAAATACGAGTACCCATTAGCATGTATTAGGCGGCGCATTGTACGGCACAGGGCGGCCGCCTAGCATGAGAATGGGATGGGAAAATAATAAATAAAGGAAGATATAAATAATAATAAAAAAAAAAATAAAATAAATAAATAATGGGATGCTGTATCGCACATCTACCCAGCTAGCTTCAGCATGCCGGGGTAACAAGGACTAGATGGTATATAGTAAAATTGAGGTGATCAAGAAAAAGGAAAGCGACAATGATTGAAGAAGGAAATTAGAACAGAAACAAGGAAATGCTAGAAGAGGAAGATTAATAATAATAAATAACAAATGTTGGGAATATAAGAGTAAACAAGTTACATATAGCAAATAATAAATAAATACAAATGTATATAAACACAAGATATAATAAGAATAAACAAATTAACAAGTAAAAAACCCAATTGAAGCTCATTGTTGTTACATTTTTATCAATATCAGAGAAGAAATACTTAATTTAAAGTAATTACAGAACTCCATTCCATCACACGGAGAAGAAGAAATGAATAACAAATTAACAACCATTTAACGAAGTACACATTATAGAAACTAAGTACACATTATAGAGTTTAAGTACACCCTATAGACACTAAATACACTATACCATTATAATAGGCACACGACTAGGCAATCACACATACAAATATTCGCGAAGAAGTAGGAATAGGAAGATAGCCAAGAACAGTACATACAGAAGGTTATGACAGAAGAAAGTAGGCCGGTACCAATGTATTAAAAGCTATCAAGGTGATAGACCTGGTAGAGATTATCCCTAAGTATGATGAAGACTCGGCAAAGTTAGACGGATTTATAGGAGCAGTAGATCAATTACTAGGGCTCATCAAGAGAGAAAGAGGTCAAATGTTGGAGTTGTTGCACTTAAGGCAGTAAAAAGTTTCATGGCCTTATTCGGGGTGCCTAAAAAGATAGTCTCTGACCAAGGAGTGGAACTCTCTTCCAACTTGTTAAAAAACTTGTAGGCAGTACGAACTAGAGCTACGCACGGCATCCTTTCAGCAATCGTCGAGCAATTCTACGGTCGAAAGCCTGAACTCGACGATTACAGAAATATATAGGCTAATAAATAAGACTAAGAAGAAAAACAAACTGGAAATCAGACATGAGGAAGTCCTAGATGAGGCATTTATAACTTTTAATAATTCCATTCATTCAGCAACGAAATTAACACCGCAGGAGTTATTCACAAGGAGAACGCATAACTTCCTAAATAACGTGTTCTTTAACAATGAGCACGATTATTTACAGAAAATTAATGCGTTCCAAGCGGAGCTGTATCCAAAAATTAAGGAAAAAGTTCACCAGAAAAAGAGCAAAAGAATAGAGGCAGCGAATGTAGACAGACAAAGCCCAAACCCAATACAACCGGGAGATGCTATATTTAGGAAGAAGAACAGGAGGGATAAATTAACTCCTCGTTTTTCAAAACACAAGGTGGTGAATGACAACGGTCTCACACTAACCTCAACTAAACCACTAAAAATTCATAAAGAAAAAAATTAGAAAGTTAACTAAACCCAATGGACAATAAATAGTTCCAGGTGGCCAAGGATCATGACCGCAGAAAGGAAACTCGAGATCCGGCCATTGCTAGGAGAAGAACCACTATCGTAAATAAACCTAGGAGCCGCATAAATAATACAAACTCATAAAACATTTGTACACATAGTAAAATTACAAGAATATCAAGAGGCAATAGAACAGTTAGAACAGACACTCACAGAGGTAGTTGAAAACTCGGAAACAAGGGACCTTGTTAAGGTTTTGCAAAACAAATAACAGATGATCAAGACCAGATTAGAGGCAATATGCCCCAGAAAGAGGAAAGCAAGGGGACTAATCAATGGATTATGATCCGTCGTTAAATTCATAACAGGGAACTTGGACGCGGAAGACGCAGAATGGTTAGAGGAGGAAATAAGAAAGATGAAGGAAAAAGAAAGGAGATTGAAGGAGAATTTTAGTTCGCCAGAAAGGACAGGAGCTAGATTCACAATAATGTTTAAGAATATATGAACGATGAGCAAAGTAGAGTAACGACATTTATTAACAATTACAAGAATGGAATCAGCAAGACGTTTGTAGAGGAAGACAAGAGAATTTATAGGACAGAATATATCGATAGAATTGCGATAACAATAGATATGGTAGGGCTAAATTTGAACGAATTAGCCGAAAGTTTATTATTAGCAAAGATTGGGCTAATCTCGAAATTTATTTACGATAAACAGAAAACAGCTAGATGCATAATGAGTTAGAGGAGCAGGGAATGCAGATTGTATCAGAAGAACATATGTATGAATTTTTAGAGCTAAGAACAATAATGAATAACACAGATATAATATTCTCGATAAGATTACCGATGTTTAAAGAAGGAGAATACTACTTACAGAGAATGGTACCATTACCGATGAATAAAACAGAATTTATAATTGCACCAGAATATGTAGTAAACAGTAAAGAAGAAATGTACTATTATAAAGATAAGTGTCAGAAGATAAGAAATTTGTATATTTGTAAGAATGACAAAATTGTAAATCAAATTAATGAAGAATGTCTTAAAAGCCTGATTAGCGGGAAGGGAGCGGATTGTGAGACGAGGGATGCCGGGCTCGTAACCAGGATCTTCGAACCAGAGGGGGACTACATCGCAATTTTCAACGGAGAAAATATAAGAGTGCAAACAGACTGTGGACAGGACAGAACCCTGAATGGGTCAGCATTAATCGCATTTAGTAAATGCAGAGTCATGGTGAACAACGTCCAATATGAGGCGGTTAAGAAATTTGGTACGGCAAAACTAAAACTAGAGATGCCGCAAATTTCAACCATTTAAAAGAACATGAAATGGAGTGGGCGGATGGTGTCCAAAAAAATCCTTAGCCGTCGTCAGCCAGTAATTCCTCCTTGTTCGTTGGTAGAGTTGATTCAGTGTTGTTGTTGGTGTTGTTCCACATTATGTTTTCTCCACAATAAAAAGAGTAGTTGGCTTCAATTTGGTTCGTTTTATTAGACACTTCGTTTCCAATTAAATCTAAAGCCCCGCTCAAGGGCTGCTGGGAGCGAAAGCTCGTGCTTCCACACTGTTGCTCGAAATTAAGCGCCCTTGTGGCGCGAACATTCTCCCCCCCCTTGCGCACGCAAGACCGCGTTAGGCCTCTCGGCATGCTCCGGAGACGGTCCATCCAAATACGGTGCTCTGGGCGACGGGCAATCCCTCGTCCAATTTCAGGAACCCCGGTTGGATCAGCTTTGGATAAAAGTCAGATCCTAACACGAGGGAAATTGTCGCTGGGCGATGGAACAAGGGATCCGCCAGACGGATGTTATCAAATTTTGCCCGGGTGGCGTCGCTCAGAGTCCGTGTAGGGGTGCTGATCTTGAGGCTGGGATCGAGCCTCAAAATCACCTCGAGGCTGAAACTGCCGGTCCGGGACCGGATGGTCGCCGAGCAGACCTCGTCTTCTCCTGGGTAGTCTATACGCCGCCGCCAGCGACCGGTCAATAGAGCTGACCGCCATGCACGGGTCAATCATGGCCCCCATCTCGAAGGTCGTCTTCCCGGTATCAAGCACGACGCAGGCCGTCGGGAGCACATGAACGACCTTCTGGTGCAGCAACGCTGCCACCGACGAGGAGGCCGCAGGATGGGTTGCCTCGATGGCTGGCGACGGAGACCTGGAGACGGTCAGCACGGACGGCCGCGGCTCCCTCGCCCGACGCGGAGCATGCGGGCGCGCCGTGCGTTTCGAAGGAGGTGCTGGTGGCGATGAACACGGCGGCTTTTCGTGCAGATGCAGCAGCTCTCGCCACACTTTTTGCAGCCATCTATGCTGCGACACGTTCCTTCTGAATGTTGGTGGGCGAGGCAGTTCGAGCAGTTTGATAAACAAGTACTGCTCGAAGGCGCTTTTCAGTGCTCAGTTTTAGAAACCTCTTGCACTTTCGAAGAGGATGGATTCCTCGGCAGCGGTAGGAGTTCATACCTCGTGAACGTCTGATGTCCAGGGTTTCGGCGGTTCGAGGACGCGGCACCATGATGTCGAGTTGTTCTGCGGGGAAACGAAAAATAAAAACTTTAATGGGAGTCGGTCATGTGGTTGGAAACGGAAAAATTTTCATCGTTGGACACGTAGGGGACTTTACTCTCCCCAGGGAGGCGGATGACCTTGTGGACGGGCCGTTTTATTGTGCCGCGCTCCGTACGGATCTCCACCACTCGAACTCGGCCGTCAGCGCCCGGACAAACCGAAACGATTCTCCCTAGCCGCCACTCGTTCGGTGGCAGATTGTCATCCTTGACGACTACCATATCGTCTATTTTGAGATTCGTGGTCGGAAATTGCCAATTGTTGCGATTGTGGAGCTCTTTTAAATACTCCTCTTTCCATCGTGCACTCAACTGCTGGTGTTGGGCCTTCAAATGTTGCCATCGATTTTGCTTCGCCTTTTATCTCGGGCTCAGCCGTGGAAAGCAACGGCCCTCCAATTAGGAAATGGCCTGGTGTGAGAGCCAGCAAATCGGATGGATCTTCGGACATGGGGGAGAGGGGTCTAGAATTGAGGCAAGCTTCGATCTTCGCAAGAAGCGTCGCTAGCTCCTCGAATGTGTACTTGCGGGTAGCCGTGGATTTTTAGAAAAGGGCTTTGAAACTTTTCACCCCGGCTTCCCACAGACCCCCCATGTGTGGAGCCCCTGGTGGTATAAAACGCCAAACTAGTCCTTGAAGACTGTATGCTGCATTTACGGACTCTTGGACGAGCTGTAGGAAGTCCCTTGATAACACACCTGCTGCCCCCACAAAGGTCTTACCATTGTCCGAGTGGACCCGCTGAGGACAACCGCGCCTAGCTACGAAACGAGCAAAGGCTGCTAGGAACTTCTCGGTTGTAAGATCGGATGCGGGTTCCAAATGGATAGCCTTAGTAGAGAAACACACGAATACACACACGAATCCCTTGGTAACGAGACATGCTCTCCCAGTATAATTTTTGATTTCGAAAGGGCCAGCATAATCAATGCCCGTGTAGGTAAAGGGCCTGGAGAAGGAGACTCGGTCTCTCGGAAGGTCGCCCATCAGCTGTGTTTGAAGTCTTTTCTTATATATTGTGCACACTTTACACAGAATCACCACAGCCTTGACAAGATTCTTGATCTTCGGAATCCAATACTTTGATCCGATCAGGCGCACAATCAATTGACTGCCGCCGTGGAGCGTAATCTGGTGAGTCAACTGAATGAGAAGGCGGGCCAGCCTACAGTCGTAGGGCAGAAGGATCGGATGTCGCTCATCGTACTGCAGAGCTTTTGACGCCGTGACGCGCCCACATGCCCTTAGAAGACCGTGTCGGTCAATGAACGGATATAAGTTCAAAATTGAAGATGCCACTGGAAGGGGCAGTTTCTCTCGCAAACACTTGTACTCTTGGCCGTATGCTCTACGCTGCGCAATGGAGATCAGCGCTCGTTCTGCCTCTCGTATTTCTTCACTTGTGAGTCGTGAAGTGTGAGAAATTGAGCCCTTGCGGCAGCTCTTGAAGAATCGTAGAGAAGCGTTCCAGAAACTCGTCAGAGGGGGCCTTACTAAAATGCACCCTGACCGCCCGCTGCTCTAGCTCTGTGTTCGGATGCACATCGCTCTGCACTGGCCATAGCTCTTGTGGCCTTTGCAGCCACTCAGGTCCATGCCACCACAGTTGACTGTCCGCTAGCTCGTGTAGGGACACGCCTCGTCTAGCTAAATCGGCGGAGTTCTGTTCGGATCGAACGTGTGCCCAGCAGTCGACTGGTATTGCCTGGGTTATCTTGGCAACTCTGTTGGCCACAAACGTGGTCCAGTTGCAAGCAGGCTTTCGTAACCAGGCCAGCACGATCGTGGAATCGGTCCAGAAGCGTACGTCGGAGCTGGCAGTCGGCATATGTGGAAGAATCGTTGCCACCATGTCGGTCAACAGAACGGTACCGCAAAGCTTGGGAAGGATACCGCAAAGCCTGGGAAGGGACACGGTCTTTACTGGAGCGACTCGTGTCTTGGCCGTAAGGAGGGCTGCGAAGGTTTCGTGCCCAAACTCGACGCGCACGTAAATAGCCGTTCCAAAAGCCTTTTGGGACGCATCGCAGAAGCCATGGTACTCAACCTTTATATCGGGCTGGTACCGGACCCATCATGGAACCCGGATCTGGCTGAGGTCGGAATACTCCAGGAGGAACGATCGCCATCTCTGACTCATTTCGATAGAAAGCGTATCGTCCCAGCCCAGATCTTGCAGCCAAATTTCTTGCATGAAAACCTTGGAGCGCACTATGAACGGAGCGAGCCATCCGGCCGGATCAAACAACCTCGTAATTTGGGATAACACCTCGCGCTTGGTGTAGGAGGTTTCCAGTGCTATTTCTGGAGGGACGATATAAAATTCGTCGGACCTTGCCTTCCAACGAATACCGAGGGTCTTGGCCGTAGTTTCGGCATCGATGTCGTGGAACTCGCTATGAAGGATGTGCTCGACTGGAATATTCTCCAAAATGGACCTGTGGTTGGCAGTCCACTTCCTTAATGGGAAACCCGCGGAGTTAAGAGCCTCTTGCAACTCTTGGATTGAGATTTGGGCTTCCTTAAGGGAGTTTGCTCCTGCCAAGACGTCATCGACGTACATGTTTTGATTAAGAATTCGACTGGCTTTTGGAAATAGCCCTTGGACATCCTCTGCCAGCTTTTTTAGCACTCGAATGGCGAGGAAGGGCGCGCAGTTGACCCCGAAGGTAACCGTTTGCAGCTCGAAGTCTCGGATATCCCCTTCCTTATTTCGGAACAGAATCCTTTGAAATGGCGTATGCTTCGGATCGACCCAGATTTGACGGTACATTTTTGTGATGTCTGCACTAAATACGTATTGAAAGTACCGCCACTTTAAAATCTGGATAGTCAAATCGGATTGCAGGACTGGGCCAGCATGAAGAATATCATTTAAGCTGGTTCCATTTGCAGACGGACTGGAGGCGTTAAATACAACGCGAAGCTTTGTCGTGGTGCTCTCGGGCTTCAGTACTGCATGATGTGGAAGGTAATAGGTAGGAGAACTATGAGTCGGTGAAACTTCCTTCATATGACCCAGATCCAGATATTCCTGACTCACGCTGTCATATTGCTCTTTTAGGGAAAAGTCTCTTTTTAAACGATTCTCGTTTCGAAGAAACTGAGCCAACGCAATGGGCCTTGAATATCCCAGATTGGATCCGGAGTTTTCAGGGTCGCAGAATGGGAGCGTGACCACGTACCTCCCGCTTGCGTCTCTTTTCGTAGTTCGAATAAAATTAGTCTCACAATAAGACTCGGACTCTCCTTTCTCCATTGGAAGATCCTCCACCTCCCAGAACTTGCTGAGAAGGGTGTCCAATGAATTATTATGATCATGGCGAACCTGAGTCGTGAAGGATGCGACTCGGCTGGCCTGCATACTGGAGATCGGCCCCGTTAGCACCCACACAAAGATGGTCTCTTGGCCTAGATCGGGCAGGTCCTTCAAGGAATTGAAGAGCCTCCACACAAAGAGGCTTACGCGATCGCTGACCGCAATAAGCTTGTGCAAAGCTGCGGTCGCTGCCGTTGGCTGGTCGGAGGATGCCATCTTTTTGCTGACCGCGCGTGTCACCCTTAGGAATTCACTCCCGGAAGTGGAGGGGATCTCAGGCTTAACTGCCAGCGACGATTCGCTGGATGCTTTCGCCAATGGACGGGAAATTACAATCCGGGGAGTGGTCTTTGAACTTGGCGACGGAAGCTCCCTTCCTGGAGATCCCGACAATACGGTTCTTCCTTTCGGACTGACTGACTTGGGTGTTGGCCTAGCGCGAGGCGGTACTGGAGTGGATGGGTCGGTTTTGGATTCCTTTCCTGGCGCAGATGTCGGTTTCGACTTTCCCTCTATGGGCATGCTCAATTAGGGCCTGACGAAAAGGAGACCGCCTGACTGACGCACTGCTCAACCAGAATACGAAAAAAAAACACTGCGACAAGGCCTGGACTAGGATGAGCAACCCAGTCTAAATCTCAATTCGAAAAAAAAAAATTGAAACTCCGCCCTCACTGGTACAATAGTAAAAAAAACAAAAGAAACAAATAAATTAGCTAAAAAATAGCTGAAATGCGGCGACCAGTGTTAGCAAAGGCAGATAACTTAAAAAAAATATTCCTCTAGCTTGGTCAAATGCGCTACATAAAAACAACAATCAAAGAAAAGAAACTTTAGCTTTCCTTTTTATACAAAAAAAGAAATAAGCTAGAAAACCACAAAAAGAAAAAAAAAAAAAATAGCCAAATGAGAGATGGATTGCTCTCTTATTTTTTTAAAGAAATAAAAAAATAGTAGCAGACACTCGGCTAAAAAAGGTGGAAATCGGTTTCAATAGCGCAACAACCCCAACTAGGGACAAAGACCGCAACACAATTAAAAAAAGAACTTTTCTCGCCAAGCTAATGGAGTTAGCTATATGCCTATTGAGCGGTACTTGACAATCGCTTCCAGCCGACAGCCTCGATTTTAACTTCCGGAATACGACGGATGATCGCAGAAGGGATGTGAGCACGAAGCGAGACAGGAGCAAAAAAAAAAAATAAACGAAAGAAAAAACCAAAAAAATAAATAAAATAAAAAATCTCCAAACTAACTGAAAAAAACCAGCTATAAAAAAGCTAACGCGTGTGTAGCTCGTTATGCAGCAATTAAGGAAAGTAAAATAAATTTGGATAATATTTTTTTTTTTTTTTAAATCCTTCACGAAATTTATTTCTTTAAAGATTGTAGGTGGCGGATTTTATCTCGTCGGCACTGTTCGGCTGTGGACTGTATAAGTGCAGGTGCATGTACACGCTCTAGGCACAAAGAGGAGACGAAAAAGAAATGACAAATAATCACTTGATATGCCCTTATGCGGGCGTGTGTATATATGTACATATGTATGTAATTGCTTGAAGATCGATGCTCAGCGCAGAATAGCGCGAAGCTTGCCCAATATATATGTATGTATGTATGTAGATAATTATAGAGATCGATGCTCAGCGCAGAATAGCGCGACGCTTGCCTAATATATATGTATATATGTATGTATGACTTATAATTATTTTTTTTTAATAATGTTTGTGCAAATGTGTTTTTGTGTATATATATTTCTTTATTATTTTTTTTTCTTTTTTCGTATTATATATAAAAAAAGGTTATATTTTTGAGTGTATGTGTGTGTGTATAACTTTGTTTTCTCGTATTGTACATTAAAAAAATATTTTTTTGTGCATATATATATATGTGTGTGTATGTATATATATTTCCGTATTGTATATTAAGAAAAATAGGGTTATTTCTTGTGCATGTGTGTGTGTGTGTGTATATATATTTTTCGTATTGTATATTAAAAATAGGGTTATTTCTTGTGCATGTGTATGTGTGTGTGTATATATATATTTTTCGTATTGTATATTAAAAATAGGGTTATTTCTTGTGCATGTGTGTGTATATATATATTTATTTTCGTATTGTATATTAAAAAAATTAAGTGCAGTTTAATGACGGACACTGGTATTTTTGTGTGTGAATAGGCCTCTGGATTAAATAATATATATATATATATATATATATATATATATATATATATATGTACATATATATACATATGCTTGGAACAGCGGATCACAGTGAGACGAAGTAGGGGGCCGATATTGGCAAGCGCTTAAGCACTTAGAAAAGAAGAAAATTCACTGTGGCTGGGCATATGTATGTAGGTATGCACTTGGATGTATATGCATATATATATATATATTTATTTGGCACTTTTCACTTTTGTCGGAATCGGATGGAAAGAAAAAACGCCGTTGGAAAAAAGAATATGGCGACCACGGACGAATGGACTTCGGAAGGCGAGTCATACTTATCTTTGGAAAAAATCCGCGATGGGGCACTGGTGCGATCAGGATAGATCCGGCTCAAAGGACCATGAAATGGAGTGGGCGGATGGTGTCCAAAAAAATCCCTAGCCGTCGTCAGCCAGTAATTCCTCCTTGTTCGTTGGTAGGGTTGATTCAGTGTTGTTGTTGGTGTTGTTCCACTTTATGTTTTCTCCACAATAAAAAAGAGTAGTTGGCTTCAATTTGGTTCGTTTTATTAGGCACTTCGTTTCCAATTAAATCTAAAACCCCGCTCAAGGGCTGCTGGGACCGGTGGAGTCGCCTTCGGCTGCAAGACGAGAGGGAGCGAGCGACGGCCGGGAGCAGCGAGAGCGAAAGCTCGTGCTCCCACACTGTTGCTCGAAATTAAGCGCCCTTGTGGCACGAACAGAACAGAACAACTAAAAAATTAGGAATCTACGAGCTGAAAATGGAAGACATCGAAACGAAACTACGAATCAACATCATACAAATGGGAGCAACAATACACACGACAACCACATACACCATGTTGTCCGTGATGCTGATAATAGTGTTAGCTGTGGCATATTTTTCTAAGAGAACGACCACTTTCATACCAGTCGCCCCACTCGCTAGTTTCGCACCAACCATTGCTCCATCTGTCACTTTCACACCAACCATCGCTTCACTATGGTCGGGAATTCAGTCTAAGGGGGGAGGAGTTACCGCCTCAGCACATTCCCTCGGCGGTCTCCCACCTAAGCCCCTGCGGTTGACAAGTAACTAGAGGCCAAGCATTTATTGGCAACTAAGTTGCCAACCAAACGAAACATCAGGGCCACTGCGAAGCCGAGCCCTACACATGCATCCGGTCCGGTTTCAATCCATCCCGCTAGGTCAGCAGATTATTGTAAACACTAGGTTTAAGGTTTAAATAAAGAATTCATTCTGAATTTGGATCCGAAACTAACCACGACGAACACTTATCATTGGTCGGGAAATCACCCAGAATATTCCATAACGAACCTTTTTTACTTATAACTCGCCATTGCATTACTGCTGTTAGGGCCTCTTCGCTGCCCTCAGTCCACTGCCCGTCGTCGCTTTTGAGCTGACTCTGTATGGTGGGTTGCTTTGAAAGCAACTTCCGTAGCCTGGCCGTTTCTGGGCCGTCTCTATGTTGAAACAGAAGTTTCTCCAAGAGCTTCTTTGTGTCCTGCGTATTTCCGTCTTGTAGTTCCTTAGCAGGATTTTGTATTCCTCGTTGATTATATCATCCTTCGCCTGCATGGCGAGTTCTCTGAGGTTATCGCGTTGGAGCGAGAGGTCCATGTTGCACCAGGGTGGTCTGGTCCTTTTCTTGCTTCTTGAAATCGGGCATGATGCGTGATATGCGTCTAGTAATTCCTTTGAGAGGGTCTCTAAAGACTTTTCTATGTCTTCATCGGATTTTACTTTACCCGGACTAGTCGCGAGTTTACGATAGATTATATCTATAAAATTCCCCCAGTTAGTGTTCCGGGGGTTTCTAAAGACTGTTGGTTTTGAAGAGTGATCGAACTCTCATTGTAACTGTACGTACCTGTGGTCTGAAAAGGATGGTCTCTTCAGGACCTTCCAGTCTGATACCATTATACTTTGTCACGCTACGAGTGTTTTTTCTAGCACGTTGGACGAGTTGGGGCCTACAGAGGTGTGTTCTGCCCACACTTTTGCTACACATAAGTTGGTAGAAAGAAAAAAGTCTAAAAGAGACTCACCTCTGTCGTTTATGTCGGGGCTTCCCCATATGCTGTGGTGTGAATTGTCGTCTGCACTCACGATCAGTTGCTGGTCCTTTGGGCCGGGTTCTACCAGACTCCTGAGTTCTTCCGGTGGAGCTGGCATATCATGTGCCATGTAGCAGGAAGCTACCAGTAGGCGCTTCTTCTTGCTTTCTAGCAGCACCACAGTCAGGTCGTCCGAGCTGAAATTAGACATAAGGTTAGCTTGAAAACCCTTCCGTACGAGTACGGCGGTTCTGTTTCTGCTTACCGATGGTGTGGAGAAAGCGTTATAGTTTGAAGATTTTAGTCCGGCGACGGCATTGCCCGAGGCAATCGATGGCTCTTGGAGTAGAGCTACATCGGCGGACCCTTGCTCCACGGCAATTAGGAGTTCCGCCGACGCGACCTTGCTCTTATGGAGATTGAGCTGCAGCACCCCTATGGACATGGGTACCGGGCTCAACTCCACTCGACGGGTTGACTAGTATCGTCAGGTCATCGTCTGCGGCCTCAACAATGGTTTCCAGTCCTAGGTCTGTCTCAACCTCGCCTGGATGTGGTCATCCTTAGACCCACGCCATCTTCCCGTATCTGGGAGGCAGGATGTCTTCCGCTTCCTTATTTATCTGGAGGATAAAAACCCCTCTTAGGGTAAGGGGCTCATGATGTGCAGTACCTTCCAGTCTGCGGTTGGGATGTCCAGATTCTTACACTGCAGCAGCTTCAGCGTTCGGTTCCCTTGGATAGCAATGGGGACGAGTACCTTCGCTTTTGGGATGGATGGGATTAGTTACCTGTCCACCACCTCCAGCTGGGCCCCGTCCCACAATGCTTCCATCCGGCCGACCGTTTGCGTCAGCCACTTTCTTGTCGGGTCATCCCTACACTTTAGGATTTTAACCCCATTTAGCCACCCGGCACCATAGAATATGGGCATGGGCTCTACATGGTCTTTCACCATCCGTGTAACTAATAACTCCACGAGCCGCGCATGTACCGTCCTCCACCGCGCCTCGGTCATCTTTCCATTCTCATCGCTCCTGTCAATGAGTGCCACGATCAAATGTCGTTTGGTCACCTAACTGGCCTTCGCGATTTTTCTTCCCTTTTGAGTTTTCGCCTTCAAGGGGGGGAGCTGCTTCCTTGGGCACGCGTTGCTCGCCGGAGTGTCTTTAATGGCATTCTCGGCAGAGCGTTGCCGTTTGGTGGCAAGCATCTCCTCCACCTTGTTGGCGAAAACGGAACGTGCAGCCTGATCTCTTCGATCCTTTGCTCGGCCCAGTTGAGCTTTACCTTCTGCATTTCGGATATGGCAGCTTTTGTCCGGCTCTGGATTCGAAGGACATCTTTATACTGCGCCTTAGTTGTTGTCTTCCCCTTGGTTGAACTGGTGCCTGGTTCGGGCGAGCGAATAAGGCTTTCTTCCTCCTCTTTCGAAAACTGCACGCTCTCCAGGTCCGACTTTGTATGGACTACGGCACCCGTGCGGCTTAGCCTTCTTTGTGTCGGTATTCTGGCAGTAGCGTTACAACTGACGTGACCTGCTCCCGTCAAATCAGAGGGGTGACCGCTGGCGACACGCAGAGAGAATTGCTCCCAGCCATGCCCGCTGGTGGAAGAAGTCACGCCTTCCACCGACGATTGGGCTGACATCCCAGCCCCAATAGCTTCTCATTTCTCCATACCTGCGAAAAAGATGGTTTATTTCTGGGGAACCACCCACTTGCGTGTTATGCCTGCCACCAGGCACCTCCAACCATGGACGTACTTTTAGGCTGAGATACTCCCCACAATCGAAGCAGCCAGGATTTCAATTATTCGAGGACTCAGCGAAACCAAAGTACGGTCCTGTTTGGATATCCAAGTGGATATTAAATCCCCGGCAGCCGTGAAAACCAACTGACGGCTAATGGCAGGATGCAAGAATGACCTTAATGGACTTTCTAAGAATAATGATGTACAAGTAACCTGGGCAACGGAACATAATGACATCCAAGAAAACGAAAAAGCAGACGAATCAGCCGATCAGGCTCTGCAGGGCTAGTAACTAAGAGATAACGATCTTCTTTAACTCGGTCCAGACAAAGATTGACGACTATTTAAGGCGGACAGCCAACAAGGAAAACTCAAAGAAGACTAAAAACAGAAGGTCAGAGAAATATTGGCGAATGTCGACAAAAATCGAGCAAGAGAACTGCTATCCAATAGTAAACGGGAAATCAGCAGGTGGTCACGGAGGTCACCACAGGACGCTGACTGCGAGCGAGCTACGGAGCAAGAGACACCGGAGAATCTACTCTGTTTCTGCAACGGAAGTTTTGTGGAGCACAAATAAAGCTCAGGGCAATCCCAATTCCAGGGAAACACTCAGTTATGTTTTCCCACGCTGATCGGAAACCATCGGAAACCATTTCAACCATGGAATTAGTTTTACCACTAAGCTTGACATTTAAATGGAACAGCTTTTATCGCAGGGTTATCTATATAGACTGCTGTTGAATGGTCTCAGAAAGGCCAGCGAAGTTAATCGCTTTGGAAGAGATCGTATCGATCTGTTGAAAATAAGAGCCCCTTTGACGCAAACAAGTTGCACCTACCTACCTTAAATCGGGTATATTTAGATGAGAGAAAAGAATATATAGGACTATGCGTCTTGTATTGGACTGATGGCACTCGCCAAAGGAGACCAGTTGGCAATCTATATTGGGCTCGCGGATCTAGTTGACATGTGTTTACTCTGTGAAATTACAGGTGCCGGCCATATGACATTGCTTTTAGGACTCTCTGAAAAGGTTGTCACCATGGAACTGTTGTGATTTGATTATTTATTTGCACATGTTGATCGTGTCTTTCGGCCGCTTCATTTCCACTATTAATATATTTAAATTGCCATATTTGGGGGTGGTTTAGTTTTTTCCTAATCTAGTTTCTCAAGGCTGAACAATATTTCTGTTGCACGTCTGCATGCAATTTCGCCTCGCTGCTGATACTCGGTCGAGCATAAATTCGTCTGCTCTTGTAGGACTGCTGGGTTTCACTCCAGGTGTTCCATAAAGGCTCCTGAAGGCTGCCAGCATTAATCGTCCGCTCGTGAGGCTCTTGGTTGAACTGCTGTTGTTGTTGGGACTTTGTTAGTCCCAGCTCGCCGGTGTCATTTTAACTGGTTGCCGCCGCCATTGGCAGTCGGTCACTTTCAAATTTTGTTACGGTATCACTGGACCGATTCCACAGGACTAACACGAGGTTTCGCGAAAATTCTCCCGGGCTAGCGTTTTCTGTTCTGATTCTCGAATGCTCTCTTTCCTGTACTTCCGTGGTAATATTATCATTGTTTCGTGGGAGCTAGGATCTCGCCCGGTTTGGCAGGGAAGCCCTTAAACTTATCCTTCCTGATGCCGTACCGGATTTTGTGCTCTTTTTCCTCCAGCTTTGCTAGGCATATACAGGGTGTGTCTCAAAAATTCTCAAACTTTTTCAAAATAAAAAAAAATACAATTTTTCTTTAATTCCATTTTTATCTAATCAAAGTATTCTCCTTCAGCCTGAATACACTTATTAGCACGTTCTAAAAGCATATCAAATGACCATTTTGGGCCTCGATCGTCACACCCTTCAAAATGTCGGTCGTTGCCTTTTGAATGGTTATCATAGCGCCTACCATTCGGCATTTGTTTAGTTTCCAGATCATATTGAAAATACCACGATTCGTCGCCAGTAACGTTTTCTGGCTTCTTTATTGATTTCTTTCGAATGTTGAATCTGAAGCGCCTTTTGGTGCTCTTACAATTGATGGGGAACAATGCATACACACACTTTCCAAATGCTCAGTCAAAATGCGAAATAGAGTCTTAAGACATAGCCAATTCCATTTCCATATCCCACAATGAGGATTTTTGCTCATTTTTAAAGGGTGGACAACGATCACCATAAACTTGTTTCATCATTTTGTGAGTTTGCGTAAAAGATTTACCAAGCTTAAAATAAAACTTAATATGCGCTCTTTGTTCAACACTCATTTTACGACCGATGTCAAGAACATACTAACACATTTGATTGCTTAACTTCGCTTCCACTGGTCCAAATGTCGTAATATTTGGAGGGAATGTAAATGAAGGATGCACCTTAGATGGAATGTACCTACTAGGAGGCACCACCAGAAAATGCCCTTGTATGATTGTTAAGCGGACAGAATGGCTGGCTCGTCTTTATTTCATTCTCTGCCTTTAGTATGGCACAGTCCTCCATATGTACGTCCGAATTCTGTGCTCGCATACATTGGAGCACACTTGTATAGTCAGAGTGCCGCTTTGCTAACCAGATGTCTCCTCAGAATGTCAGTCATCTTGGCCTCTGTCTCCTCCCACTTCTCTCCCATTGTCTTTACTTTCGTCAACCGCTCAATTTCATCTCTAGCCACCTCACTGAACTTCTTCGCCTGCTTGACGAAGGATGTCGCTAGCGCCCCTCTCAGATCTCGACGGAGATAGCCGGACTTGGCAGCAGCGGCCTGTCTTCATTGATCTCCGATGTCGGTTGAGATACTAAACACTACCGAGGCTTTAGTAGCTTCTCGTCGTCCATCTCTGACATTATGAGGTGATTAGCCTCCCACACGAGCACAAGGAATATACATCCACATTTTATAATAAAAACATTAAATGTACCGTCATATAATAACACATATAAATTCCACAACATAACATTTCTTTTATCTAATTGATGGTCCACAACTTCTAAATAAATAAATATATATAAAAAAATGTGGCTTATTACAAGACTTAATTATTATACATGCATTTTTATCAAATCGTCGTTGCTCTATTCCGAGCCGAGTATTTAACTGAACCGTACCCTTGTAAACATATAAAACCGATTTGGATGACTTTTTTTTTAATTGTTAAGAATTGCCATGCGAATTTTTTTTTTGCTAAAAAAATGTTGTAAAACCTTTCTGAAAATCTTAAGGGCATCAAAGATGTTGAAAACACACTAATTATGTATAAGTTATATTAGTTTGAATTTTAAGATATTTTATAATCATTTATTTTCCCTAACGATGATATTATTAGTTATCAAAACACAGCTGAGGATGCGGAGTAAAAATTTAAGACTAACTTAAAGGCCAAATAGTACCGATCATTCGCTGAGTCAGTGTTCTATCAAGGCTCTGGGCAATTGCCCCCAGAGCGAATGCAATTCGAAAATTTCTGTTTGTGTGTACTGGGTGGGTTAACTTCTCCCCCTTCAAATGTTCGCCGTCCCGTTTTCCCGTTTGTTTCACATTCTCAAATGGTGGTAGCCGAGGCATACGATATGCCACAGTGGGGAGATGGTAATTAGGGCGAAGGAGTAGCTGAAGAAGGAACCCAAAGTAAGTTCTTCTCTAAGGGTCCCGATGTGGTTGAGGTTGCTCAGACTCAGCTCGTAAAGAAATGGGAGGCTTTGCCGGTGTTAGTGGGTCATGATGTTTACCACGGTCATGGCCGACTCAGCGGGTTTTTTGATTGAACTTCCATGTTGGTTTACTAACCAAATTCATTCAAATTCAAATATTTCGTCTGAGTAGGTTAACAGATAGATTCCAGATATTTTTTGCTCCTGTCCTTGGACAGTGGTTATGGTCATGTTGGCCTCGTTCACGATGAGGGTGCCGTGATCCGGATCCAGGCGCAATAGCTACAGAAACTATTTGCTGGTCGTACGTGCCATTTTGGAGCTTTTGGCGGCGACCGTCGTCTTGCAGTACCGGATGCAGAGGTTTCGGTTTCGAAGTCCACGATTTTGTTGTGGTGCTAAACCGGATAGACCGTTATCTTCTTATATACAATGTTAGGATTAGGGAATTTAATAAGAAAGTGGGGGATCTAGGAATTTAGCAAAATGCTTATACTAGATACTTCTAATATTTCTATCAAGCTAATGTTGATGGGCTGCTTGTCCTTAAATTCGCCAATGTCGAATCCATCTAGAATTGTCGGGCTTACAATATTTAATATTGCTTAGGTTTATAATTAGAAAATTTTCCAAATCAGTCATAACGCTTGTATTTTTATCCAAAACAATTTCCACAGATGTTTATTTGCTTAGAATTTTTCAATTTGAGTCATCGCGTTTAAGAGTGCGTTCAAACGTTCTTGAAATTTGATATTTAATTCAATTTGTCTCTCATCTGCTGTAAATGTTTTTGTCAACGTTTCCCTGTGCTCAGCGTAGTCTTCCTAGGTCGTGAGCTTCGTTGCGTACTTTAAGTATCTGTCAGATTACTAAACTACAATGTTACCGTCTTCTATTGAGATATAGTCCGCGTTCGGCTTGTTATTCAGTAGTACAGTCTCCTCCGTCCTAACAGCCGTTAGTGACAAAACTAAAATGATTTTTCTATCCTAGAAAAATATAAAAGATTATAAAGGAATAAACAAAAATATATAAAAAGAATATAAAAATCTAAAAAGGGGTCATGAATCTAGTGAAGATGGTTACCATAGAGGTGGGAGCTTCTTTCCAATGCGTTTAAGGAAACCTGTTAAATTTCTCTAGTAATTCCTATCTCTAATTCCGCGGATTGAAACTAGCGAAGGTGGTTATCGTATATTGTCCCTGTGGACCACTCTCCCTTTAATAGGTCTAATCTTCCGAACTATGTCTAATGCCGCGGATTGAAACTAGCGAAGATGGTTATCGTAGATTGTCCCTGTGGACCACTCTCCCTTTAATAGGCCTAATCTTCCGAACTATGTCTAATTCCGCGGATTGAAACTATCGAAGATGGTTATCGTAGATTGTCCCTGTGGACCACTCTCCCTTTAATAGGCCTAATCTTTCGAACACAGAGGTGGGAGCTACTTTCCAAAGCGTGTAGGGAAAACTTTTCAATTTCTCTAGTAATTCCTGTCTAAAATTCCGCGGACTTTGGGTCTATTTTTCCCATTCCTTTTTAATTGCTTACCGAAAATTAACTCAACGGTATCCTTTAAATTGTTTTAGTGGTCTTTCATTATCGCAGTAAAATTTGTCTATTCTCGGAAAGAAATTTATAATGCTTATGCACTACGGTCAGTACACTCAAGTGGCCCGTATGAAACCAAAAACGTGCCAATTGGGTTAGGTGTTAGTAGTAAGTGCGACAGGAAATATAAAAAAGAAAACGAGGAAATTAACTACTGTCGTGCTGCCAGATTGTTTGCCTGTATGTGTTCTAAGTGGGTTAGAATTAAAGATTTTGGTTCTGAGAAAATAGATCGGATATTGCATGATCATTATTTGGGGTAGTATTTTAGCATACAGTCAAAATGTCTTATTTTTAAGTCAGCTCAACTCTTTAGTAAACCACGGAGGCTTATTCGAGATTGGGGGAAACAAAATATCCACGGCAACTGCCATGAATTGAATTCATATATAAAATCATTAAAATTTTTGGCAAGTGATCAGAGCTTCGGCGATCTTTATTTACCCACAACATCTGGATCATCTCATATAAAGACAGTGACTTTAATTTCCGAAAACAAAATCGGCGAAAAATATTCTTTCGGCCTTGTTTTCTTGCGCTGTGTGTTTACCGCATTCTGCTGCACCGGTTTTAGTGTTGTTGTTGCTGCAAGTGATTTGCAAGCCGCCAACAATCACACAATCTCATACTATCTTGAGCTGAGATAAAAGCTTATATTTTTCTCTCGCCCTGTTTTCTGTTTTGATCGGTTCCTTCGCCACTCAAGTTAATTGCCTTTCTATTATTTGCGAGTGCTTTTGCGATTTACTATTATTTCAACATAATATCAACCTGTTGTGCCACGGATTGTCCAGATGGATGCAAAATTACTTCGCGGCAAGCCACTGTTTATTGTTGGCTGTGCACTGATGCTGCACACCCTAGCTGTGCCGATCTTGGGCAAGTTGGCCAGCGCATTGCCGACCGCATACGGGATCACGCTGGCTTGGATTGGACATGCCCGAGCTGCCTTCATATTAAATCAGAAATGCGGATTTTTATGAGACAAACCCATTTGGAGTTTCAATCTTTGGCGGCTGGGTTCAAGGATTTGGCAAGCCGTTTCCAGAAAACGGAATCTTTTTTCAAAACGATGAAACTGATAAGTGTCACACCAAATAGCAATACGGGACCTATTCCTAATAATTTCTTGCCTGTTGCAGACCCTGCGAGCCCCCTGTTGCTGTTTAGCCCACGCAACCTACTCAATGGTCATACCACGGGTGTTGCCGATGACTCAGTTGCCGATGTCGCTGCGTCGGGTCAAGTTTTGAGTGCTTCCCCTTGCCCTGGACTAGCTGATATCGTCGCATCTCCGACCTTGCAGCCAGTCAACGTGGATATGGCATCTACGTCGCATGCTGCTGCCGCAAGCAAAGCCCTGCTGGCCTCGAACAAACTGAAGGATGCTCACTCTGCAATCGGCCCGGCGGCCTCAAACCAACTGAAGGATGCTCACTCTGCGATCGGCCCGGCGGTCACCATCGCATCTCCTCCGACTTCTAGTCCCAGTCATCTCTGGTGTCGCCCCAAGGAGTCCGGCGCCTCTTGCTGGCGTTGCCCCAAAAAGGCTAGTTTTTGTCTCTCGCCTTTATCCTGATGCAACCGCGAAAGACGTCGCTATACACTTGAGCAACAAATTGAATGTTCCTTTAACTGAATTCTCTGTCTCAAAATTCAATTTTAAGCAGAAACGAGATATTTCTTCATTTAAAATTGCACTTATATAACTTTCATCTTTCCAAGTGAACGGACGTGTTTTTTTCTTGCGCTCTCGTTTTGTATTAAAGATTGATTCTAACCACCGGGGTTAACTTAAATTTTCTAATTTGTGTTTATAACTTCCCGTTCACTTCGCGTGTGCATGCAGCTATACTATTTTGTGTACATAATTGGCTTTATTTTCCAATTTAGTTGTGCTGCTAGTGTTAGCTTTTGCATATTTTGCATTCCTTTTTGTGCCTTCTTCGTTTAGCTTTTGTTTGCGCCGTCGCAACAGCTAAACGTTTATCTATCTATCTCCCACGCTCTCTCACTCTCTCGCTTTAGCTGTGCCGCTGCACTTCTTATCTAATCTAATCTCATTCGCTCTCCCGCTCTCTCGCTCTCGCTGTTCATATCTCTGTTGTTATTTTTTCCAAGTACAAGTACAGTGGTAAGTCCTAATAATGTCCGGAAATATTGTCTGTTTAGTCAAAACCTGCAAAAAGGCAGTTGTTGCAGGTGACCTTACAATCGGCTGCTGGCTGTGCGACAACGTCATGCACGCTAAGTGTATTGGAGTTGCAGCTCGGACGGTGGACGATGTAAAAAAAAAATCGGCCTGCGTTTCTGTTGTGAGGCCTGTCGCGATGTAGAAAGGGAGATGATGTCTTTCATGCGGCAAACCAAAAGCGGTTTTAAGGGCATTTTAACGAGTTTTCGTAAAACTCTTGATATGTTCTTGGCGCTGGACACCCAATTTAATAGCCTTACGCTATTAAATGAGCAGCCTCCCTCGGCACAGCCCTCGACCTCAGCACTAATTCCAAGAGTGCTGAGATCGAGCGCTAGAAAAGATTCGGTATCCGAATGTGCAGCGGGAGTGCCCGTACCGCCGGTGATTTCTGTTTTATCCCCTGGGGGGTCGCAAATATTGACCCCTCAAAGTACCGTGCACACACCATTATCTACCCAGGGTGTTAGGCCCGGAATACCGGCCGACAATGGCACGGCAGATAACCAATCTGCCTTGCCAAAAGCCCTTATAGCTGTTCCACCAACGAGACATATTTTTGTCTCGCTGCTCTCCCCTGACCAAACATCGGAAGATGTTCTCGCCTTTATACAAGGCAAAACCAGAGCCGAAAAAATTAAGATAAAGGTGGAAAAATTCAAATTTTCTTACGCAAGGGACATTTCATCTTTCAAAATAAATGTCCCTAACGAGCTCTTTAATACTATTTGCTCTCCCAACTTCTGGCCAGAGTACATCGTTGTTAAGGAGTTCGAGGCGAAGAAAAAGAAAAAGCGGCCTGTAGGAATAACTCTTCCCAGGCCTGATCATACCACTGCGCCTTCTACGTCTTCCAATCCCGATCCAAAAAACTAACCCACTCCCTAGGTATTTCCTATCAGAATGCAAGAGGCTTACGTAGTAAGCTTCCTAACTTGTATTCTGATAGCCTTTCGTTTGTATCTCAGGTTATTGTGCTCACAGAAACCTGGTTAAAGCCGGAGATTCTGAGCTCCGAAGTTTTTCCAGCTGTGTTCACGGTATATCGGCTAGATCGCCCTATCAGACGCGGGGGTGGAGTTCTTATAGCGGTGGACTCCTCACTCACGTCAGAATTATTAACGTTCGAGGAATGCAACGATGTTGAATTCCTCTGTGTGAAGCTATCTATCAAAGGTAGCTCCATTTTTATTACCTGTTCCTACATACCTCCACTGTCGGAACTTCCTATTTATTGGAATCCGCTATTCAGATGGTTTCCAGTAGACTTTTGGATAGAGACCAGTTGGTAGTTCTAGGAGATTTTAATATCCCTGGTGCTATTTGGTGCTCAAATAATTCCACCAATACTCTCCATACACCTACACAACATGACTTTATCGCTGGCTTGTTTGACATTTCGCTGTCTCAAGTCAACCATGTTCGAAATTCCTTACAGCGCTTGCTCGATCTTTGCTTCGTCTCTGATCCTGCGAGAGTCAGTTTAGCAAGGGTGGCGACTCTGACGCAGCCCGAAGATCCTTATCATCCAACTTTCGATGTGACTCTTGATATTGGGTGTGACGTACAGAATATTTCTGATCGTCCAGCCAATAAAGTCCTATGTTTTCGCAAAACGGACTTTGAACGGCTAAATAATTTTATAAACGAGTTCAATTGGTCCGATCTATACATGTGCACTGACATGGCAGTTGCCGTTGATATTTTTTACAGTGCCATGAATTCATTTTTTACTGAATGTGTTCCGTTATATTATCCGCCAAGCTCGAATAAACCGCCGTGGTTTACTAAAGAGTTGAGCCGACTTAAAAATAAAAAATCTAGACTGTATGCTAAATTTAATTTATTTAATTTTATTTATCAGCTCGGTCAAACTTTACCGTGCTGAACGCGCAGTGTTATAAAAACTATAAAAACTATTTAACTCGTTGTAGGGCCCAGTTCTCACAGGACCCAAAACAGTTTTATAATTTCGTTAACACTAAACGTAAACCTAAAACAAATCCTTCCTCGCTTTCATTTGAAAATACTACCGCAAATAATGATCAGGCAATAGCCGATCTATTTTCGCAGTTTTTTCAAACAACCTATTCTAGCTCTTCGTATATATACCAGACTTATTCCTACGACATACCCAAATCGAACTTAATTTTCTGTCCTAGCCTTAACGAAAGCTCTCTCCTTTTAGATCTTCATCGTGTCAAGCCAGTTTATTCGCCAGGTCCCGACGGAATTCCTGGCTGTGTGCTCAGGTATTGTGCCGACGCCCTGTGCTATCCCCTTCTGAAATTGTTTACCTTGTCCTTGGAAACCTCCCACTTTCCCATTATTTGGAAGGAATCGTTTATTATTCCTCTCCACAAAAAAGGTAGCAAATTGGATGCCAGCAATTATAGAGGAATCTCTAAGTTGTCGGCCATCCCTAAATTATTTGAAAACATTATCACCCCTCACTTACAGCACCTTTGTAGATCGGTTATTTCTCCATGTCAACATGGTTTTATGAAGCGAAGATCAACAACAACAAATCTTTTGGAGCTCTCTTCCTATATTATAAAGGGCTTCCATAATAATTGTCAGACAGATGTAATCTATACTGATTTCAGTAAAGCTTTTGACTCTGTTAACCATTCTCTCCTCGTTAGAAAACTCGATTCAATGGGTTTTCCAAGTGATCTTCTTAATTGGATCTCAAGTTATTTGAATGGCAGGACGCAAAAGGTCCTCTTTAAGAATAATTTATCCAATGTTCTAAGGGTTACATCTGGCGTCCCGCAAGGAAGCCATTTGGGACCCTTATTGTTTACATTATTTATAAATGACCTGCCCAAAGTCTTGACTAACTCCAGAGTACTTATGTACGCGGATGACGTCAAGCTTTGCGTGCAATACAATGACGTTGCCTGCCAGTCGGATTTACAAACAGATCTTAATAATTTTCAAACTTGGTGCCGTGTAAACTTATTAAACTTAAATGACTCGAAATGCAAGCTAATGACATTCTCTCGTGTCGCTCCTAAGCTTGCTACTTACACGCTGAACGGCTGCTCTTTGGAAAGAATTAATACAGTTGACGATTTGGGCGTCCGCTTGGACCCAAAACTTGACTTTATTGATCATATTTCGTCTATGGTGAATAGAGCCAGGGGTGTGCTTGGATTTATTAAACGGTGGTCGAAGGAATTCAATGACCCCTATGTTACTAAATCCTTATATACTTCCTTAGTTCGTCCTATCCTAGAATATGGATGCT
This sequence comes from Drosophila serrata, assembly GCF_035046125.1. Lineage (NCBI taxonomy): Eukaryota > Metazoa > Arthropoda > Insecta > Diptera > Drosophilidae > Drosophila > Drosophila serrata. The sequence goes on along the minus strand of NW_028257253.1, from coordinate 17,903 downwards.
GCGTTTGGAGCCCTCAGTACGGCGTCCATAGTAAACGCATTGAGTCGGTTCAAAAGAACTTTTTACTTTTCGCTCTACGCGGTTTAAATTGGGATGCAAACCAAAGATTACCTTCCTACTCTAGTAGACTCCTATTAATAAACTTGCCGTCCTTAGCCAATCGTAGAACGATGCTAGGGATAACCTTTATTTTTAACCTTATCCATGGTGATGTGGAAAGTGCTGACTTGTTGAGTCAGCTTAATTTCCATGTACCATGTAGAACCACTAGATCCTATATCCCATTAGTGTTGCGCCACTGTAGGACCTCCTTTGAACTGCATGAACCTTTTAGAGTGTTATGTGCAAATTATAATGATTTGTACACACTAATCTCTAACGTAGATTCCCTTCCCAAATTAAAATCTTTAATACTAACACACTTAGTAAGCATGCAAGCTAACAATCTGGCAGCACGCCGGTAGTCAATTTTCCTCGTATTCTGTCCTATATTTTCCATCGCGCCTACTAACACCTAACCCAAACAGGCACGTGTCTGGTGTCATACGGGCCACTTGAATGTACTGACCTTAGTGCATCAACGTCCAAGAATATATGGTAAGGTTCTTGATGCTTCCGTATGGACCGAACATGCTATTGTTCATGAATTTTTTTACAAGAGCAACCCTCGGGCTGGAGTGACTCTGACTCCCTCAACCAGGCCTCCAAAAACATAATAAATTCGTTTTCTTTGCACTATCAGAATACTCGTAGTTTGTTGGGGAAACTTAGCAAGCTGCACGCTAATAGTGCCTCTTTCGATGTCAACGTTATTTCTTTCACTGAAACGTGTCTTAACTCCTCTGTTTTTGATTGCGAATTATTCGCTGGCAACTATATTGTCTATAGGCGTGACCGTTAAATGCGTACTGGCGGCGGCGTTCTCATTGCCGTGAAATCTGACCTTATTTCTGAACTGGTTCCCATAACCTACTCAGATAATACTTTGGAGTTTATTGCGGTTCGTGTTCAAGTTCACGACTATACTCTCTATGTATCATGCTCTTACTATTTATCTACAGCACCTGTCCTTAATCCAGGGAATTCACTCAACTCTGGGTGTTAATGACCATTTAATAGCTATGGGCGATTTTAACCTTCCTTCCATATCTTGGTTGCCATCACCAGACACCAATTTTCTGGTTCCCACTGCAGCTCATGACTTAGTCCAAGGTCTTATTGACCTTTCTTTGGGCCAATTGAACTACGTCAAGAACTGTAGTGATAAAATCTTGGACCTTATCTTTGCGTCCGAGTTCGCCAACGCCCTTGTCTTAAGAATTGACCCTATCTCCTATCCTGAAGATGCTTATCATCCCACTCTGGAGATAATTCTTGATGCGTCGTTTCCTTTACTTCCTAGACAACTTTTCGCTGCTTCCGCAGAGCTAATTTCAATGGCATTAACTCCTGATTGGACTTTTTTGGATTCTCTAGACGACCCCAATAACATGGTTTTATATTCTGCCTTTGACATTTATGTCCCATCCTTTCCTTCACCTGATACGTTTTACAAGCCCCCATGCTTTTCTCGCCGACTTTCTTACCTTAAAAACAAGAAAGTCACTAGGACTGGGTCACAGGTGGACCTTTCTAGATATTTGACAGCTCTCACAAAATTCTTAGCCCACAATTCAGAATGCTACAGAAACCACCTAAATCGGTGTAGAAATGAGTTCCAGGCTAATCCTAAGCAATTTTACGCGTTTGTTAATTCAAAACGAAGATCCCAAAATTTTCCTTCTTATCTTCATCTCAATACTGAGTCTGCGTCTAACGAGCCTGATATAGCGAACCTATTCGCAAAATTTTTCCAGTGTACGTACTCATCCATTGGCTACAATACAACCTCTTCGTAAGCTTATTCTCTTCCACTTTCTAATTCCATTTTCAAGCCCGCTATTTGCGAAGACGATGTTTTTCAGAACCTTAAGACACTAAAACCTTCCTTTCTTCTGGTCCTAATCGCGTTCCTAGCTGTGTTTTGAGACACTGTGCTGGTGCTTTATGCCGACCTCTGTCAATTCTTTTTCAGATGTCGCTTCGTCTTTCATTTTTCCCAGAAAGTTGGAAGGAATCTTTCATCATCCTTCTCCATAAAAAGCGCAGTAAATCTATTCCGAAGTTATTCGAACTTCTGATTACTGCGCAGCTGCAGCACCAATGTCGGTCAATTATGTCCCCCTCTCAGCACGGCTTTATGAAAAACAGATCAACGTCTACAAACCTTCTAGAATTTTGTGCTGTCATTAGAAACGGTTTCTTCACCGATTTCAGCAAAGCTTTTGACTAAATCACCTACTATTACTTGGAAAACTTACGCTTCTGGGTTTCCCTGCTTTATTGACTAACTAGATTGCAACATATTTATCCAACCGTAGTCAACGTGTTGCCGTTAAGCGCTCTCTCTAAAACCGGGATTTTGTTATTTCTGGCGTTCCTCAAGGGAGCCACCTTGGGTCACTTCTGTTTGGCCTCTTTATCAATGACTTGCCTGAAGTGGTTCTTCACTCAAGTGTGATGATGTACGCAGATGACGTCAAACTTTGTTTGCCATTGACGAACTCTCATTCACACATCCTTTTGCAAACTGACCTCAATAACATGCAATCCTGGTGCATTAACAATCTCCTCTTTCTCAACAACTCCAAATGCAAATTTATGTCATTTTACCGGAAGAATTGCCTGCTCGCCAATTAGTCTATATGTAGGTGCGTGCGATCTTGAACGCATCTATACGGTAACAGATCTCGGAGTCCTATTTAACCATACCCTTAATTTTAATGACCACATTGGTCTAATTATTAATAAAGCTCGTGGGGATTTTGACTTTGTTCAGCGATGGTCAAAGGAGTTTGATGATCCTTATACATCAAAACTTCTCAAGCTGCGCTTGAGGGCAGAGATAAGTGAAGCAGCAGACAAATCCTCCACCAGCTCCAAATGGCAAGCTTTAGTGGCGAAGCAAACAAATATTGCGATATAGTATTTGACGGGTGGCCGGTTTCTGACTTCAGACTTGGAGTAGAAAGGACCACAGAAATTGATTCCCACTGTGACAAATGGTCGACTTGGCTGCACGCGGCTGGATGGCAAGGGCGCCATGATGTGCTCAGCTAATTTGGGCTTTAATCGAAAGCAGCAAATGCATTTGTTGACAGTGGCGGCGACTATTTTTCGACCACCAATTGGCCAAAACCTTTGCCGTAAAGCCGCCAATAAGCTCTGCGGGCCTGAGTGAAGAAATTTCAAATGAAAGTGAGCTATGATTGCTGACGTGACTGGATGATCCTTGGGAAGCAAAATTGGGTGTTTTGCATCATAATAATGAATTCTGCAGCCGACCGCCAACTCGAATAAGTCCCGATTCATCGCAGATTGGATGCAGCGAGTACAGCTTGCTTTTTGAGGAAATCTGCCTTTCGGATTGCAGGGCCTTATACTCCTCAGCAAAGTTGATGAGTTGGATTCCCTTGATGAGCAGATGCGTGCCTCCCTTGATGTCGTCTACTGTAAGAGGTCCTCGCCGTCGTGGCTCATCCTTGGCTTTTAGCATTAGGAACCGATGTATGTAGCCAAAGACTCGCTGCAGCATTCCAAAACAATTTTGAAACTTGCAGCCATACGAAATATCCTGGCTTTGCGTCAGCACCAACGTGAGGCGGCGGCGTTCAGGCACATCTACTAGAGTAGGCGTATGAGGCGGCCAGCAAGCTGTCGTCTGTCCGCAGGAATGGTGGGCCCTCACGCCACAGCGTCGAATCCAAAAGTTCGAGCGGAGTACATCCTCTGGATAATATGTCAGCCGAGTTGTAGTGGGTCGATATATGATGCCAAGCCATATCCTTGGTCCTTTCTTGAATCTGCGCGATTCTGTTGGAAACGAAAATGTTAAAGTCTGATGGGGCCTGGCGAATCCAAGAGAGCACAATTGTGGAATCAGACAAACGATGATTAGCGATGTTGTAGATGAGTTCGGATAGCAATAGAGCTGCGCATAATTCAAGCTTGGGTATGGTTAGTGTTTTAAGCGGCGAGACTCTAGTCTTGGAGCAAAGCAAATGTGATGAGTAGGTGCCCCCTGTTTCGGAGTGCACATAAATACAGGCACCATATGCCGCCAAGCTTGCATCACAAAATCCATGAATTTCCAAAGATGAGTCAGATTGCATGATGAAGCGAGGAAATTTTAAATGGCTGACTGCTTGCAAGAGAGCGACATATGGCCTAAATCGATATACTCCTTCATAAAGGCAATATATTGAGCCTTAAAATTAGGATTTCTAGCCAATTTGGATTCCAATGATTTGAATCGCTGCGAAGCACGATGGTATGAATTTCCTAGCATATCGAGACTAGTCTTTGCGGGCAATCGAACTGAATATTGGCCTGACTCAAGCCGAGAATAAGATTGAGCAAATAAATTCTCGCATAAGGCATCAGTTGGAGCAGATGACGATTCACAATAGCTGTCAATTTCCCAAAACCGTTTGACAAGGTCCGGCAACGATTCAGGTTCCAATTGTACATCGTGCTCAACTGACAATGCGGGAAGAGAAGAGTGTTTATGGGCCGGCGAAGATATGCCACCAGATACTACCCAACACAATCTAGTTTTTTGTAAAGAGGAAAGGTGGTCGGCCAGCCGTATCTGACCAACGCAAAGCAGATCGAAGAAGATTCCAGCTCCCATAAGAATGTCAATCCTTTGACTTTTATGAAAGAGCGGATCGGCGAGGAATAAATTGCTGGGGATGTTCCATTATGAAGAGTTTAGGTCGAAATGCGGCTGATAATCTGTGATGGTGCTAGTCATTATTGCAGCGAATGATGTTCGGTAACCTTTGTTGCGAGATTGTACAATAATATCTACCGCCTTATCAGCCATAAGTGAAGACTCTCCTATTCCTGAGATGCATGTATTTGAGCGACGAGTTGACAGTTGCAATTGATGAGCGAGTCGAGAAGTAATGAAATTAATTTGCGATGCAGAGTCGAGCAAGGCTCTGCAGGGCACCATTATGCCGGAACGATTTCGGACATATATTATGGCAGTGGCAAGAAGCACATAATCAGATTGATGATCTACCGAGGCTTTAGGTGGGGGTGACTTTGGCGAAGCAGAAATGAGCGAGGCACTATTTTAAGGAGCAGAAGTAGATGTTGGCTGCGAGGGTGATGAACCAGGATTTGACTCCAAATGTAGCATTGTATGATGCTTAGAGCGACAATGCCAGCAGTTCCCAGCTTTGCACTGATGCAGGCTGTGGCCTTTACGCAGGCAATTTAGGCAAAGATGTAGCCTTTTTGCTTCTTTGTAGCGTAATGTGGGACTCAAGGCAATAAATTGTGGACATTTCGAAATAAAGTGATCCTTAGAATCACACAAAATACATAATGAGGTGTAGGATGATGCGGTGCAAGCGTTTTGGACATTTTTATTGATAGTTTTTCCCACCTGGTTGCTAGGTGTGTGGGTTACCATAGCATTTTCAATGTTTTCCATCATCCGACATCTCTTCTCCAAAAAGGCAGCCATATCCGTCCATTTTAGCAGCTTATTGGTAGGCAATCCCTCTTCCCACTTCTCCTGAGTATGCTGATCCAGTTTGGAGGACACCAGGGATATGAGCATTCCATCCGCAATCTCCTGGGTGGTTGCCATTGTGTTAAGGGCTCGCAGATGAGAGTTGATGCCGTCGCTCAATTGCCGCAAACTACTTGCCGACCCTTTCACCACACTAGAAAGCCTGAAAATAGATCGTATGTGCGCCTGAAAATGCAAAAGTTTGTTATCAAACCTAGCAGTCAATAGGTCGACTGCCTTCTCATAATTGGCCTCTGTTGACTCCAGCGAGCGAATTGTGTCTAGCGCGGGGCCATCCAAACAGGAGCGTAGATGCTGGAATTTTTCCAAATTGATCAGGTCCTCGTTGTTGCCGATGACTGTACTGTACTGTACATAGCATAGAAATCTGGCCAGTCCATATAAGCGCCTCCAAGCCGTGGCAGCTTAAACTCGGGCAGCCTAGTGGCCCGGACACCAGCCCTGGAGGTTGAAGCCCGCTCGATGTTGAAATTTGCGAGTGCAGTTGAATTTATCACTGACACTCGGCGGAGTTTTGCTAGTTCGCGAGATCGCACAATAAATGTTTAGAAAATTTGCACGCACATCACTAGCCAGCTCAAGTAGATTGAGCCTTTCGATAGCTGTTTGAGATTTATCAAAATTATCTTGCATTTGTTCAATAAGCTCAAGCCTGACTTGAAGGTCGGCCTCATCAAAATGAGCCACCTCTTCTGAACCGAAAAAGTCATTTAAAGCCCCTAGCTGTCGAAAAACCGAGTCAGCTTTGGCTTTATAAAAGTCCAAGTCACTATTGGCCCCGGATGGGCACGCAGTAACCGAATCATTCTCTGCCATTTTATTTTTCAAAAAGGAGTATTCAAATGTCACTTTGGGTTTGCGGCCGATGCAGCTGTACCAAACGCAGAGAATAGAGAACGAAAAAATAGCGGAGCCAAGCTTGGCGTTCACTGACCGCAAGCTAACGGTTCTATCGGACCACCAAAACCAACAGCACAAACACAATTTGCACGAAAAGTATATAAAAGGGCTGCAACTATATGCTAGTGCACAAATATATAAAGATATGCTATATACTCGAATGTACCGATAGAGTTCAATAGCGATGCAACGATATGCAATTGTATTGTGTGAGCATACGAACTATATATAAGCACTTTTCACCTTTTATTTTAACGAAAACGATTTTTTACGCGATCACGTCGGGGTCACCAAATGTTTTGAGGAGGGCATTAATTTATGCCACCTATTAAGCGAGTTGATTTAGCGAGGGTTTTGTTTTGTGTTGGCGTAAAATTAGTTATTTTTTAATTTGTGCGTGCTTGTGTGTGGTTTTGGTTACAAAGTAAGTGAGCGAATGTAAGCGAGAGAATAGATAAGCAATCAGAAGAGCTGTGGCGGAAGAGCTTTCAAGCCGGCTTATGAGTTGGAAAGCTTCTGCCGCAGCTGATCGCTTGTTTACATATAATGATTTTAAACATGTTTATATTAAATCTGCTGCTTCTGCTCCCGACAGTTTGTAAGACGAATAATGACGAGCAGGATCCTTTCCGTGTTCTATGTTCCATGTACAATAAGTTTTATTTTCTGTTACATGTTGAATTGGCCTACGAGTTAAATGTCAAAAATCTGTTAAGTTACCTATCCTTACCTCTGCCAACCTGATGTGAGTCGGAGCACATCTTTAAAAAACACTCCCTTTTGTTGTGCAGAGGTAAGGGTATAATATAATCAAGAATGACAGTTATTGCTATTTACTTTTATAAATAAATAAATATATCAAGTAGTCGTTTCCTTTCAATTGGAAACAATAAATTAAATAAAGTGTGGGCATTTGTCTTTAAGGTGGTAAGTTGAAATGTGTTAATTATGTGTGTTTATGTAGCTGGGGCCGGCTGCTCAAGATCCGGAGTTGAAAATTGTAGTAAATTGCTCGCACAACAGGCCCGTGCAAGGAGTTGACTTTCGTTGGAGGTGGTGGTGAGACGCACGTCTGTTTTATTTGACTTCATATAAGTAACTCTTAAACCTAGCTTACAGAAATAACTCCGCGCTCATGCTTACAGAGCTCAAGAAAAAAAACGAGAGCGGGAGTGCAACGGCGACCGGCATATCGCGGTCCCGAACCTAGCTTAACAGAGCAGAGATCGGATTGCTAAGAGCGGTGCTCTTCGACCCGCTCTGCCCGGCGGCCGTACAGTGGCTCCTGACCTGAACATTCCGGCCCCCCTTGCAACCATACGGGTTGCAACTTGGTCCGCTGCTCCTCATGACTGGTGGCAGGCTCCGGACAGGACCCAGCCAAATACTGTGCTTTGGGCTACCGGTAGTCCGTCCTGTACCTTGTGGAAACCTGGCTGCATCACCTTCGGATACACGTCCGCACCAAGGACCACGGTAATTGTCGCCGGGAGATAAAAACGGTCATCCGCCAATGTGATGTCTCGAAACTGAGCCCGCACGGTCTCGCTAAGCGCACGGATTGGAGTGCGGACACGCACGTGCGGCTCAATCTTGAATAGGAGATTTAGCCGGAGATTGGCATCCACTTTCGACCCCACGACGGCCGAACAAATCTGCTCCCCACCCACGTTGGTCGTCGGCAGGCGGAACCATCTAGCCAGCGAGGCGTCGATACAGCTCGTCGGTGTGCATGGGTCGATGAGAGCCGTGGTATCGAAGACTCGCGTCCCGGTATCGATCCGCACTGCCGCAGTCAGAAGGACGTTTGCGCTATGCCGCTGCAGCAGTGACGACAATGACGGCGCCATTGCCGGGTCGGCAGCTCTTTGCGAGGCGACCGCCGCGTCCCGAGGAACGCTAGGAGCAGACTCACGTGCGGTGAACGTGGGCCGGGGCGCGGTAGACGAACGCCGAGAGGACGGAGACGCCGGTCGATGTGACTGTCGGCGAGGTGCCGGACGCTCGTGCATGTGCAACAATGTATGGTGATCCTGCTGGCACACCTTGCAAAGATCACCCCGGCGGCACGCTCCATCGGAGTGCTCGTGAGCCAGACAATTCGCACAGTAGCGGTTGGCGAGCACAGCGCGGAGCCTCTTCTCCACACTCAGCCGAAGAAAACGGCGACACTTCCGTAGCGGATGAACTCCATGGCAGACTCGGCAGCGGTAGGAATTTATACCTCGAGTTCGTCTGCTCTCAAGAACGACGGCACTGCGTGGACGTGGAGATATGGTGCTTGATCTGCTGGACAGGATAATAAAAACAAAATTAGTTGGAGGTAGCGGTAGGACTTAGACCAGGGGGCGCGGAGGACTATGGATTTAGGAAGAGACTAGTCATTGCGGCCGATTGACGGCTACCCATGGTAGCAGGACGACCTTTGCGACAGGGCGCTTAACGAAACCTCGAGAAGTGCGAATGGTCACTACTCTGACATGACCGTCTGGTCCGGGAGACACCGCATCGACCCTGCCGAGCCGCCACTCATTGGATGGCAGATTGTCGTCCTTGATGACAACCATATCGCCCACGGCAAGGCGGTGGGTGTTTGCCACTTATTGCGTTTATGGAGCTCCTTGAGGTACTCCTCTTTCCACCGCAGACGAAATTGCTGATGGATAGCCTTAAGGTGCTGCCACCGGTTGATTATAGAAGTCGTGGTACCCTTTATTTCAGGTTCTGCGATGGCGAGGAGGGGCCCCCCGACAAGAAAATGCCCCGGCGTGAGTGCCAGCAAATCTGTGGGGTCCTCGGACATTGAAGCGATTGGCCGCGAATTCAGGCAGGCCTCGACCTTGGCGAGAAGCGTGGAAAGCTCTTCGAAAGTATATTTTCGAGTGGCTGTGGACTTATAAAACTGGGTTTTAAAGCTCTTGACTCCAGCTTCCCACAAACCCCCCATATGGGGCGCTCCCGGAGGAATAAACTGCCCCAAAATCTGCTGGTGACTATAGGCACTCGTCACTGATTCCTTCAATGCCAGCAGAAATTCCCTGGATTCATATTCTTGATGGAACTGGATGGTTGAACTGAACGTTTTTTGGCTCAGGCAGGCGTATTCTAGCGGGAAATATCGACGTTGGGACGTGGAAATTGGGAGCCGTTTGGCTGCGGCGATCTCATCGTTGGACAGCTGCTCTTCACAGGGACCCGCTATTCGTCGCGACCGTTGAATGAACCGATATACGTATGCGAAAACTCGCAATGCCTTGTCGAGCATAGAGAATCGCACGAGAATGTCCTCTGGGAGTACCTCCGCGACATGGACCTTGACCGCTCGTTTCTCAAGGTCAGTTTCGGGCGACTCGCCGCCTGACGATGGCCATTCAGAGCGGGGCACACGCAACCAGGCCGGACCGTGCCACCACAGCTGACTGTCGGTAAGGTCTCTAAGCGACACTCCCCTGCCTGCGAGATCTGCAGGGTTCTGTTCGGAGCGAACATGTGCCCAACTTTCCGCATCTGTGGACTGCGTAATTTTGGTTACCCGATTAGCGACGAATGTTGTCCAATGACACGCTGGCTTGCTTAGCCATGCCAACACGATCGTCGAATCAGTCCAACAGTGCAAGCCTGTAGTGGACCCGGGCATCTTTGGAAGAATAGAGGCGGCCATTTCGGACAGCAGCAAGGCTCCACATAATTCTAGCCTCGGGAGCGACACCGTTTTCACCGGTGCCACTCTCGTCTTTGCGTGAGCAGATTGATCATTATCGTAGACCCAACTTCAACTCGGACATAGATGGCCGCACCATACGCCTTTTGCGACGCATCACAGAACCCATGATGCTCTACCCTCAGTCCTGGCCGGAATGCGACCCAACGCGGAATGCGGATCTGACCGAGCGAGGAATAACTTTCAAGAAATTCGGTCCATTTCTGAGCTGATTCCTGGGGGAGAACGTCGTCCCACCCTAGGTCCTGGAGCCAGATGTCCTGCATGAACATCTTAGATCGGACAATAAAGGGGGCAAGCCAGCCTGCTGGATCGAATAGTTTTGCAATTTGGGACAGGACCCGTCGCTTCGTAAGGGGCGCGTCAGAGGACAGTTCAGGCGGAACAAAGAAAAACTCATCGGATGTTGCCTTCCAGCGCACCCCCAACGTTTTCGCCGTACTTTCAGAATCGATCTCAAGGATGTCAGCGTGAAGGAGATGCTCACTCGGGATATTTTTCAAAATTGCTCGGCTATTGGCTATCCATTTCCGTAGAGGGAACCCTGCCGACCTCAGAGCCTTATCCAACTCTTGAATAGCCAGCTCAGCTTCTCGCTTGGAGTCTGCTCCGGCTAGGACATCGTCCACGTACATGCAATTTCGAATAATATGCCTCGCCTGCGGATACCTCTCTTCTTCGTCATCTGCGAGTTGTTGCAGGACTCGGATCGCCAGAAATGGGGCGCAATTGACTCCGAAGGTGACCGTCTTTAGCTCGTAATCTCGGATTTCTCCCTCTGGATTTCGAAATAGGGTGCGTAGGAACGAGGTATGGCTCGGATCAACCCAAATTTGACGGTACATCTTCTCAATGTCGGCATTGAAAACGTACCGAAAGTACCGCCACTTTAGAATTTGGATTGTCAAATCGGACTGTAGAACTGGACCCGCGTGAAGGATGTCGTTCAAGCTGGTCCTGTTTGCGGACGGACTGGATGCATTGAACACGACACGCACCTTCGTTGTCGTGCTCTCGGGCTAGAAAACCGCATGATGTGGGAGATAATAGCTGGCAACATGATTCGTGGCTGGAACTTCGATCATGTGCCCTAGATCCAGGTACTCTCGGATAACGGCCTCATACCGTGCCTTGAGTGACGGATCCTTCCTCAAGCGTTGTTCGTTCCGCAGGAACTGAGACAGCGCGAAGGATCTGGAATGTGCCAACCCCGCTCCTACGTGATCAGGGCCACGAAATGGCAGTGTCACCACATATTTCCCGCAACTGCCTCTCTTCGTGGTCCGGAGGAAGTTCTTCTCACACGCCGAATCAGCTTCGGATACCAATTCAGCCGGCACCTCTTCCACCTCCCAGAACTTGGTAAGAAGTTTGTCCAGGGGGTCCTCGACCGACCGAGAAACCTGAGTGGAGAACGCGGGCACGCTGCGATGACCTGCAATGGACACGGGCCCGGTAAGCACCCAGCCGTACCTAGTAGGACGGCCCTTGAACCGGACGTGAAACACACCTGCACATCCGAGGAATCTTCGAGGGGTACCGCACCTGCTGCAGAAGTGGTGGGTGGTGACCTCGACGGCCCCCCAGAACTTGAAGAACCTGTAAAAGGATTGCTGCGATGTAACAAAGAATGATGCCGGCTGTGGCACGTAAAACAGCTATGCGGACTGGTACACTCTCGCTGTTGATGGCCTCGAGCAAAGCAATTTAAGCAAAGCTGCTTCCTCTTTATGTAGTCTAACCGCCCATTAACGTCCATCTCTAAGAAACGTGGGCATATCCGCACAGGGTGATTTTCCCTTGAACACAGATCACACCCTTTGGGCGCCGAAGCCACCCGGGCTTCGTACGCGTTGAGCCTGCGTGAGGGTCCATTGGCATGTGACGGTCTCGACGGACCTGGCACGGGCCCATTGGGCCGGACATCGTCAATGGCTTCTAACGTACGATGGCGCTCTGTCAGAAAGGAGTCGAGTTCCTTCCAGGTAGGAATTTCCGCCTTGTTATGAATCGACTGCTCCGACATGGAAAGTGTGAGCTTGGGAAGTTTTGACGACACCATATACACCTGGAGACAGTCCCAAGCTTCGACCTGGATGGATGACATCTCTAAAGCAGTCAGGCAACTCTGTATAGTGCCTTGTAGCTCCTTTAAAGCGCTTCCGGACTCTTGGGGCACACCCTGGATGTTAAAGAGAATTTTTAACTGACTATTGACAAGCAACGTCCTATTCTCGAAACGCGTCGAAAGATTTTGCCACGCTGAGCTGAAGCCTTCGTTGGTTAGTGGTGCCTTGGAAACAATGGCATGCGCATCGCCACTCGTTTTGGACAACAAGTGGAACAACCGTTCCACCGGCGTAAGACGCGCATTGTTTATATAGATCGCCGTGAAAGGTGGGCCACCGAAGATAGTCGCCTGTAAAGACTTCAGTGTCCACGGGTGGCAGACGGTAGAATTTGGGACGTGAATGCTTGCGGACGCCTGAACGGCCTAAGGCGCGCTCTTATCGATCAACTCTTGGAGATTGGAAACACATCTTTCGTAGATCGAGAAACAGTATTCATACTTGGACTGAAGAGTTAGCCCGATGGACGTACTCTCCTCGGATGCCGCTATAAGTTCAGAACAACTTTCATAATCCCTGCCCACCTTTTCCCAAAGTGACCGAATCTGGTCGCGACGCACTTGACACATGTACGGAGAGACCTGGGTAGTTTCCGGAGTTCCCGGAGTGTGGATATTAGCCTCAAATTGACTCACACGGTCTGTCGTGGCAATAAACTTCCTTAACGCAATGGCGTCGATGGCGCTCAAAGCCATTTTCGTGGTCGATCGAGTGACCCTCGACGATGGACCTGGGCGAGTATCTAAAGCGTCGTTACTGTTCATCCTTGATCGGGCAGCGGTGGACCCTGACCTAAGTGGAGAGCGGCGCGGAGAGACGGATTGGGATCTTTGCAAGCGGATTGATGGAATCGCCTGTGGTTTTTTGTCGTTTCCTACTGGCATACTCGACTACGGACGTTGCGATTGACCCAATAGTGTTGACACACTTGAATGAACCAATCGACTAGAAATGAATGCGGGCACCCTAGATCTCACGGAGTCGATAAGAACCCCAAATTTGAAGATAAGAAATCCAGCAGCAATTGGAGGAAACGAATCACTAAACCGACTCGGTGACCGATGAATATGCGCGCGTTGTGGCCCCTATCGACACAATATCCAACTCTTAAATTGTTATCCTTGGAATCACACGCCGCAGAATGGGGAACGAAATGTCGCACTGTTAGCGTGGGTGGCAAAAATACCAAAAAATAATAATAATATTAGTAAATGAACGGATATATAGCCTTTTCACTGGTTGCGTGGGCGAAAAAAAAATACCAACCAATAATAATAATAGTAAATGAACGGATATATAGCTTTTGCACTGGTTGCGTGGGTGAAAAAAATACCAACCAATAATAATAATAATAGTAAATGAACGGATATATAGCTTTTACACTGGTTGCGTGGGGAAAAAAAATACCAACCAATAATAATAATTTTAGTAAATGAACGGATATATAGCTTTTGCACTGGTTGCGTAGGTGAAAAAAAAATACCAACCAATAATAATAATAATAGTAAATGAACGGATATAGCTTTTGCACTGGTTGCGTGGGTGAAAAAATACCAACCAATAATAATAATAATAGTAATTTAATTAATGCACTTAATTCAACCAATTCAGTTCATTAATAATTTAAATAACTCAATTAATTAATTAAATAATAATCAATAATCAATTAATAATTATTAAGTAATAATTAATAATTATTAAATAATAAATAATAATTAATAATTATTAAATAACAATTAATAATTAATTAATATAATTATTTTTAATTAATAATATAATAATAACAATTAAATCAGACTGATGGGAGTAAAGCACCAGGTATATTGGCTTATCAAGTGCTTGTTCAAGTACGATGCTAGCAACCCTCGCTGCTGTATAAATGTATGACAATTTGAAATATATACATATGAATACACATATGAATGCATGAAATGTTGAATGCCGAAAATGCGCTGTCATATGGATGTATGAGATGTTAACTGTTGTACAATGTATGTATGTTGTATGCAATGTTAAAATGTAGAGAGCTTCCGTCGATGTATTGGATATACATATGTATGTCTGTATGTATGCTCAATCGCGAATACTGATGGGCGGCTTTAGTTCTTCGTATAATGTTTTTATTGTTGTATTAGTTTGGAATTAAATTATGCACAACATATATTCAATGTATGTACCCAATCCCGAAAAATTTATAGTTGTAGTTTTCCGTGGCCTTATAAATATTTTTTTGTTGAGTAAAAAAATATAAATAATGTAAGCCAGTATTAATAACAGGGTAATTATGTGTGCGGATATGTGTATGGGCGCTGTAGAGCCTTTAGTGGACTGTATTTGGGAATGTGTGTGTGTATATTGTAAATGTAACTTTTTGACAGTCGAACAACGAATATGAATATGGACATATGTAGGTATGTATGAACTGACGAACTGCGGTAAGACCGTTTGTCGGTTGATGTAAGAATATGTACCGAGGAAGAACGGAGTAAACGCAGACAGAAATAAAACGGAGTTGGAACTGAGGTAAAGACCGTTTGCCTTTTGATGTACGAATATATGTACCGAGAAATAACGGACTAAATGCAGACGGAAAGATAACGGAGTGGAATTTCGTACTTATCTTCTTTATCGAAGGGTAATCCGGCTCGAAGGACCAAATATTTATGTAGCTGGGGCCGGCTGCTCAAGATCCGGAGTTGAAAATTGTAGTAAATTGCTCGCACAACAGGCCCGTGCAAGGAGTTGACCTTCGTTGGAGGTGGTGGTGAGACGCACTTCTGTTTTATTTGACTTCATATAAGTAACTCTTAAACCTAGCTTACAGAGCTTTAGAAAAAAAACGAGAGCGGGAGTGCAACGGCGACCGGCATATCGCGGTCCCGAACCTAGCTTAACAGAGCAGAGATCGGATTGCTAAGAGCGGTGCTCTTCGACCCGCTCTGCCCGGCGGCCGTACAGTGGCTCCTGACCTGAACAATGTGGATCGTGCATTTGAAGTTATAGTCCAAAAGGACGACGTGCGAACGAACATCATGATCAACAAGTGTATTTACAGAACTTAAACGAAGAAAGTAAAAATATAATAATAGAAAGTGCCCTATTAAGAAAGCGCGTGAGGACACGAAGGTCATTGGCATCATACAATCGATTGGCATTCATTGGCGGGATTGCGCTGCGCAAGTGGAAAAGTTAAACTGGCTCCATTATTTTTAAAATATAAAACAAAAATAAAATGTCTTCATTTTTTAATCACCAAACAAAATGTTACATAAAACGAAGCCATCTGGTGGCGAAACGAAGTTGGCCAGGTTTCCTAGTATATTTATACATAAATAGAATTGTGTTTATTAATTTAAGAAATTGTTGTATATTTATTTATTCCCTAATAGACTACATATGGCCGTCAGCCATACTCAGGGGGATCAACGGATGACCGAGTCATCTGCCGTAACTGTGCGCATGATCGGTAGTGTAACTATTGAGGCCGCCTTTTAGTTTTAAACACTTCTTATTCTTTTCTTCTGTTATTAATATTTTCTTTATTATTAAATTTACAACTTTTTATACTTGGTTTTGTCTTTTCTTCGCTCTTGTCTTTAGACTTCTTGTCTTGTTCAGTTGCCGCTCTCAGCAACCACTCAAAAACCCCCCCAAGATTTCTTGTCTTGTTCAGTTTCTATCACCAAGTGATCTGCCGCTCTCAGCAACCACTCAAAAACCCCCCAATCTCTCAGCTCTCCCATGCTCTCTCTTGAGAGAGCTTAACATCTTAATTAGAGTGGTCTCTTAACTGGCCTGCTACAACTCGGCCATCCTGACTTTGAGATAGCCATCTATCTCTGTTTTGTATTATAACTTAACTATAATTTACAATTTGTTTCTTTCATTTACAATTCAATTCTTAGTTTACTATCTTAATTATAGTTTTAAACAATGTTTAATATTATTTGCACTCCAAACACCTTGATAAGGATTGCGAGACAACAGGATCCCGTCAATATCTTTAAGCAAATATCTGTAATTTTTTAACACTTTTTCATTTACATAAGGACCTTTATTTTTTTTGGAATGAGTTTTCTCGAAGCTCCTACAGTGCTATCAAAATTCTTTACCATAACATAATCTCCTGCTTTATATTCTGTAGCAATTTTCTTTTTTGCATTATAATATTTTTCATTCTTTATTTGAGACTTTTTTTGTTCCTCTTCTGCTTCTTTTTTAACATCTTCTATAGTTTTTCTAACATTTTCTACCTTAATTTCGTCTCTTAATCTTTCTTTTTTTCTTCTCTTCTCTATGTTATCCCAAAAAATGTTTCACTAGGACACTGCTTAGTACTCTTATGAATCGTATTATTCATTGCATACTCTACTTTTTCCATAACTCTATCCCAATGTAATTCCTTTTCCGGTTCTGTCAATTTTGCTATCATAGGTCCAAGACTTCTATTGATTCGTTCAACTTGGCCATTAGCCTGCGGCGAGCCCGTCGCTATTTTTATGTGCTTCACATTACTTTTTTCCACAAACTCTGCAAAATCAGAAGATGTAAAACAACTGCCCCGATCTGATACTATGCATCTAGGTAAGCTCGAAAATAATCTGTTAATGCACTTATCACCTCTTTTGTATTCGTAGTTTTTGTTGTGTACAACCTAACAAACTTTGTAAAAGCATCTACGACCACAAATATAAGCTTTTTCGATCTGCTACTATCTACCGGCCCATAATGATCTATATGAATGATCTCATAATCGAATTCCTGCAGCTCTAGAGCCCACCTTGCTATTCTTGGGTTCAACTCAATCTTATTGAGGGTTAAAATTAGAGAGCTATAGTCTGTTACAATTTTAAATCGTTTGCCTAGCAAATATATTCTAAATCTTCTTTACGCGTAAATTATAGCTAAAGTCTTCAATTCAAAACTGTGATTCTTCGCTTCCGTTGCAGTTGATCTCTTTGAAAAATAAAAAGTAGGATGTAGCTTGCTGTCATTTTTTTTCTGCAGAAGCACAGCCCGAAATCCTAAAGCACCTGCATCACAGTGAAGTTCGATATCATCTCTGTAATCGTATAAAGCTAACACTGGCGCTTCCATTAACTTCGACTTTAAAAGCGAAAAACAATTCAACTCTTCTTCTTCGAACCTAAAAAGCTTATCCTTTCTCAATAAATCATATAATGGTTTCGCTAATATAGAAAAATCATTAATGAAAATACGAAAATACGAAGAAAGACCCAAAAAGCTTTGAACCGCTTGCACCTTGCCTGGAATTGGAAAGTTTTGTATAGCTTCTAATCCCTTGCTATCAGCTTTAATCTCATCTTTTGAAATTAGAAAATCTAAATATTTGACCTTGTCTTGTAAAAATTTGCATTTATTCATTCTCAATTCTAACTTACTTTCTACTAACCTTCTAAATACTTATTTTACAATATCTAAATGTTCTTCTAAACTTTTGCTTGCAACTAAAATATCGTCCATGTATATGATTACCTTCTTTTCT